>NC_142857.1:10606060-10909090 GCF_061612785.1 Hesperophylax consimilis
TTCCACCGGCACCACTATATGGAAACCTTCCCAATCCGTTGTTATTACTTTCGAAGGTCAAACATTACCATCCCGTGTATTTATTTATTATAACGCTCTTCCCGTTGAAGTATACAGATTTCCGACTATCCAATTTTTCAACTGTTGCCGTTTTGGCCATTCAAAACCTATTTGTCGTTCCCCTCCTCGTTGCTTAAATTGCGGAGTGGATCATCCCTTTGAACAGTGTAAAAATACAACGAATAACCCTATTTGTATCAATTGTAAGGGCAACCATACTGCTGTTAGTGTGGCCTGTCCAGAGTTATCTAGACAGAGAAATATCAAACAGTCAATGGCTGCAGACAACATTTCCTACTTTCAGGCCTCTAAATTATTCCCTCCTACAAAAAAATCTTTTGCAGAGATAACGTCTAACGCTTCTCTCTTTCATTTTTCTTCCCCTAAATTCCCTCTATCATCTTACCACAAATAAACAATTTTCAAACCGATAAAATCTAATCCAAAATTTATTCCTTCTTTCGATAAAAAACTACATAATGATCTTTTACTTAACCCGAATGGGAATAATAAATCCCAGGCTCCCAATGGGACTGCCTTAAAAAACTGTTCGACTTCCGATATCTTCCCAAAAGTCATGATTGAAAATTCTTCTTTTATTCAAAGGTTAATTACCCTATTAATTACGATCCTTTCAAATAACAATAAAGTACCGTCCAACGCTGCCGATTATATGAAATCTTTACTCTCTAGCCTTCCCGATGTATCCGCAACTGAGCAAAATACTTCAATGGAATAGTAGAAGTCTATTCGCCAACCAAATTGATCTTGTACAGTTACTTGATGAACATAATATTTCAGTTGCTGCCATCTCCGAAACGTGGTTAAAACCCTCATACCAATTTAAGATTCCTGGATATCATTAGCAAAGGTGGCACTGCTCTTATTATTCATAATTCTATTCCTTTTAAACAAATTATTTTCCACACTCTTTCCAATAATTTTCAGATAGTAGCAGCTGTTAAAAAAAGCAGTGTTAAAAATTCCTCAAATATCCATAAACCAAAAGACTATATTATTTATAATATTAGAAACACCCTTAAATCTTTAAATGAATTAAATTTCGAGACAATATTGGTTTGGGTCCCTGGCCATTTAGGAATTGAGGGTAGCGAGAAAGCCGATTCTCTAGCTAAACTTGGAACAATTTCTGGCTCTAATACTTTAGATTTTAGAATTCCTATCTCTGACGTCATCCCAATTCTAAATCTAACATGATTCGCTCCTGGGAAGAAAATTGGACTAATACGAAAACCCGAACTGGTGCTTTTTATGCTGGAATACAAAATCGTATTCCAAGTAAACCTTGGTTCCACGGCAAGAAAAAATCCAAAAGATTTATATCCTGTATCTCGAGAATGAGAATTGGTCATTGCTCCATTGCATCCCATTTGTTTAAAATCCGGGTCCTAGATAGTTCACTCTGCCAGTGCGGCATGGAAAATGAGACTCTTGATCATGTTTTCTTTAATTGTAAAAATCATTAATCTTTCAAAGGCATTTATCGTTTACTTATAAAAATCACCCACCAATCTCCCCTTAGTATTCCTTATTTACTTTCTCTCAACAATTCTCGCATTTTGTCAGTTCTATACAAGTTCATAGACTTGAATGACTTCAATATTTGAGATTTCCTATTCCCGTATAGATTTCCCATAAAATTATAACCATCTCCCTTAACTTTAACGGCACATAGCACTCTTTTTAGGGTGAATTGCCTAATACAAAAAAAAAACATATAACACTACCCACCACAGTGTCACCTACTCAAACCTACCTCACACCCAGCATTAAAAAAAACACCATATTAACAACAGTTCTAAATTTATGTATTATATACAAATGTAAATATTTCGTAGACACTGTAATGTATGTTTAGAAATAAAATAAATAAATAAATGTACGTAAAAAAAAATCCCACCAAGGCGAAGCTTGAGTGTAGGTATTATTTATATTTTTATCTTATTTCTATGTTTTAAGTGGAGATACAATATCAAATTTAAATTTAAGTTATTTTAGAAGATTTACTGTACAGATGCAATACAAAAAAATAAAGCACGAAATATGTAAGAGTTTTAAAATAACACAACAAATAAGGTAAATACTAGTTTTTAAAGAAGACATCTTGAAAAAGTGAATTAGCAAACAAAAACATATCAAACAATAAAATATATCTGCTGTTTTATATGTATGTGAAACAATAAAAAAAATAAACCGTCTATGGATATAAATGTAATAGATGGTTTCGCTAAAATTTATAAGAAAAAAATATGTGGTTCAGTGTTTTTTAGCCAAGATTTGATGTAGTTTTTAAAAGATGGAAGGTTTACACACGTGGCCCTTTTAAAGGTTGTACATAAAGAATTATACATTTTTGGAGTAATAAAACTAATATGTCTTTGGGCCAACCTGGTTTTGCAGGTTCAAGTTGGTTCAAGTCCTAGATGCGACCGTATCTTTTTGTTAATTTACATTTTCAAATTTTCATTTTAAAATTGCTAATATTATCTTAAGTAATTAAATATTATAATTTGATGTATTACTCACTAAGTTATTCCAAAAATAATTAAAAAATACGTAAATTTAATTAGTAATCAAATAATCTCTGTGTATTTTACGTGTTTGATAGTTGCAAATCTAACTTAACTATCGTCTGTTAATTGCACCGTATAATAATATAAGATGTGATTTAAAATAGGCTACGTACCAATAATATAAGTTGTATTTTTACGACCTAGATGGTACATTTTATCTGAATAATTAATTTCATTTCACGATTAATTCATTAAAAATAATGTGTAGTATTTATATTTGAGGCGTATTACATAGTGGAAGATACTCTCAGTATCGCCCCGATGTAAGACCTCCATTGAGAGTTAAAAACTTGCTTGAGATGGCTTTAGCCGTGTTTGGTGACCAGATCTGAATAGCTTCAGCCTCACAATATACTCCAATAATTGGAGTCTCACTGGTTCCAGACGATTGGGACTCTTATGTGGTAATCACATTAAAAAATATATAGTCATTTGAAAGAGCTTTCTGAGGTCAACCACAATCGCTTGTTATTGATGTTAATGCAAAGGATCTATTACACTTTGTTTGATGCATAAATCGATTATCAGAAATAAATACATTTTCAATTAATATGAAGTAGAAATTAAACTTTGTATCGTGACTGAATGGAAAAGTTTGTACGTTGAAAAGTTGAACGTGATGCATTAAAAGCTGATAAAAGTACCTCCATTCGTTTTCCAGATTAGAGGAGATATTTATTTATTTAAAAGCATACGGCATAACATGTGTATAAAAGTCACCACACTCTGAAGTAAATATCTTCAAATGCAACGAAAATAAATGTAAAATATCTGTTAAAAATGTATTCTTATCTCAAATTAACCAAAGTACATGCATTATGGGGTAACACTTGTTGCAATTATTATTATAAATAATTATAATTATATTTAATTATTAATTTTTTATTCCATTATATTCTAATGTTTTCTTCTTATTTTTATTTTTATATCTTTTTTCTCTCTTATTTCTGTATATCCTAACATCTTAACATTGTAATCTAAAGAAACATGGCTACCATAATACGGGCATGAGCCTAGTATGGTGGCTGTAGAAAACAAAAAACTGTAATCATTTAAATTTTTATGAATAAAAAAAAAAAAAAAAAAATTAAATTTAGTAGCTGTGCTGTATAATTATTAAATATATAATGTGTTACTATAGTAATGAAATAAATAATTAATTTCTCAGGTATTTTACACATATACACCTATAAACCAACAATATTATAAACTGTTGTTTTCCAAATAAAAAAGGTTATTACGGTGATTTAATTAATACTATAATTAAATACAATTTATTTTTAATTTTTATTTTTTTTTTTTATTAAGGAGAAAAAACAGATACAGATATCAATTGACAAAAATATATACGAAACATCAACTAGAGAATTCACCTGCATCCAAACTATTTCTCACGAATTAACTTAAACAGCAGAAAACATTTACAAATATTTTCACTTATAAATAGGGGAAAAATATATACATAAGAATATTATTTTACAAATAGAGATATGAAAGAAATGCGCAATATCCTTTTAAGAATTTACAAATTATTTTTGAAAAAATTTAGAGGGTAAAACAAAAAAAAACATATATATAAATAGATAAACAATGTTAAACAGAAAGTAAAAAATATATAAATATATTTAAACGAAGTATGTCTAAGTTGTTTACTTTGAACTTTGTAGGAAAACAGTCTTCATTTTTCTACTAAAAGTAGTGCGTGTATCAAAAAATAAGTCAGAGTCCTTGAGGTTTTGATTCTGATTAAGTGATTCGCACATTCTTCTGATTGGATTCCTGACACCAGCATTTGTACGCGTCCTGCTAATGTGGAATAAGTCGTTAAGCCTTGTTACTCTGGGTGGTACTTTGAAGTTTATCAATTTCAGTAAGTCGGAATTAATTAGTGAATAAAGTATGATTAATTACTTACCTTTTGAATCTTGCATACGAAAATTATTTTATATGATAACAGACTTCCTTCATCATTGATATCAAAGTATCCATTTCCTAACCTATGCAGGCGATATATTAAAGAATTTTGTTCTGCATTAGTGGCAGTATTGTTACAATAATATGGCGATATGAGTCGAGTTGGTCTACTATGATATTTTGACCTCTGCGAGAACAGATCAGGTATTGCAATGGGTCATAATTATACAAATAGGTACTTATTTATTTACAAAATACGTAATATTTAATTGACATTTACAAGACTTCACCATAACAGGCAACTACCTGGTTTATTATTTATTAATGATACACTAATGTTTATAAGACAAGGTTTTATGCATAGCATAAAGGATAACAAATTATTATAAGTAATAATTAGTCGCTTGAAATACTAATACAAATTGAACATATCTCCCGAGTAAAAATAAATGCCACCAACGGGAATTAAACCCGTGCCTTCTGATGTCCGGTCAGGTGCTCTGTAACCACTGAGCTATGTCAGCTTATTTCCAACCCGCCAAATGATTCAACATGTACTACCTCAATCAAAAATTACTGCATATTATATTTTTTTCCACCTGCAAAAAACCAACTTTATTTTGTAGTAAAGGCTTTGTTAGTGCTAAATTTCTCACTAGATGGCGTCGAGACATATGATGTCTTAATTTATTGGTGAAATATTTGTGACTTGTCAAATATTATTATTTTTTAAAGATAAACTGATGTTTATGAGACAAGGTTTTATGCACAGCATAAAGGATAACAAATAATTATACAAAATTTCTCCCGAGTAAAAATAATTCAATTTGTATTAGTATTTCAGGCGACTAATTATTACTTTTAATTATTTGTTACCTGATTTATGGTGACCAGTGCATTATAGTTATGATTTTGTGCCTCACTACTAACGTGTTTCAAACCCTACACAACCGACATTTTGTAATGTGCTTCTACTACGTTTGATATATATGGAATACATGCGCCAGTCACATCCATGGTAGATATATTTTTTATTGTTTTTGTGTTTAAAAAAAATAAAATAAAAAAATAAAATGTAATTACCACTTTACGAAAAACTAAAAAAATATTTAGGTAATTAGACAAAGGTATTATAAAAGTTACTGTCATTTCACTTTTCATATTTTATAAACAAAAAATTTAAAAACCTTGACAAATATTTTTCAAATGCTCTCTCTCTTCTCTCTTTTCAACACTATTTAAATCATGTATCTCAAGTCTGACCATTCTTTGCTTAAGAGGAAGCTACAAGCCAAAAATGCGTACATTCTTGGTATACTTATATCATAATATCATAGGTAATAGGCATTAAAATCGCTTGACAAACGGAGTCTAGAAACGTTCGATTTCAAGCAAAAAACTGTTTTTTATTTATTTTGTAATTAATTTTATAAGAAAGCAAAAAAAGTTAATCAAGTGAAACTGTCACAGATAATCTTAGCTATAATACTGTATTTTTTAAAGTGGTTTTCCTTTATGCGTTCATACATTTCTATTAAAAAATATATTTTTTAGTAGCTTGCATTTATATTTTTTATTGAGTAATTTAATTTTGTATTTGTATTCTACTCAAGCGAAGCGATAGGAAAACTTACAATTTATCTAAAGCATATTTTTAAGAAGGTCAAAGTAAGCACTATAAACATATTTGAAAGTCACGTTTCATAGTCCTTACAAAGGTATATATATATAGTAGCGTTACTTCTCGACACTATTTGAACTGCACGACCTCGAAATATATTTAAAAAAATTATGTAAATAATATGACTGATATTGACCCATGCCCAAAGACGCTTAAGTAGGAAGATTCAATAAAAAAAAAAAACAAAATATGAAAACGAAGGTCAATCTCAATTTGACTCAACCTAGATACTTATTCACGCGTATGCAATGACATTACAAACTATAGACATGTTTTAGAGATCATAAAAGTGGTAAGCGAAAGATACGGTAAATGTCGTGCTTTCGATTTAGTGGTTTTACTACTAAACTGCCACGTGTCGCATGAGGTCGTTTGCTATTTCCATTACACGGCAAACACTGGAAAAAGCCAATTTAACATTTATTGCGCAAATGACTTATTATTATAAATAACTAGCTGACGTGTACCCGGCCTTGCTGGGGGTTATCATTAGGAGAGAGACATATACTACCTTTCTGTAGGTTTTTTAAAGATATTCAATTCCGTAGTGCATTATCTTGTTGTATCCCAAAAGGTTGAGCCAGCGTTAGCAATGTAAGCGTCCAAAAATATTTTTTTTACGACTTTTTTTTTACAAAACATCGTCTTTTCTCGACTTTCTATAAATATATTGTGCAAGTATTATGTATGTAAACTTCCCGGAAGAAATTCTTAAAATAATAAAAAAAAACCTATCAAAACACATTGCGTAGTTTAGAAGAACTTAGCGCAAACTAAAACTTTGTTTTATACTATTTAGAGATACAATTATTTGGAATGTTTCGCGAATATTTTAAGCGCCATTAGAGAAAGCGAGATAGCGAACGTAGCAAAGTTCAAGAACCGTATCTTGCTATCTCAATCGCACCCATGATGTGGAATGTCGTATTTTCCGCAACTTTTAAATACGAAAACGCCGCCGGTATATTGACAATGTCAATGTCATTTTATTTACAAGAAGTCAAGAATTTCCGAAGAGATTTTTGAGAAAATTGTCATATTTATAGTTTATAGAACCCCATTGACGAGTGTTTTGAGGCTGAAGTAAGTGGTATGGGAAAGAGTTGAGTAAGGTAAGAGGGTGATTAGAAACCACACCAGTCAGATCTAGTCAATTGTGGAATATTTGCGATTGCAACATTTCAAAAGATTTTCCAACCGTAGGACTGCAGGTCGAAAACCTTCTAAGTCGTATGAAATATTAAAACGCTTTTTGAGTAAAATAAGCCTTAATGGGAAAAAAACTTATACGCTATATTTTCGTGATTTGGCCTGTATCAGAATATTGCTCGCCATAAATTCCCATTGGGTTTGTATGGCGGGAGATATGTTGAAACAAGCCAAGCCCGGATGCGCATAGCGTAATCAGTCAGCCCCATTACACTTATCAACAACTTACATATTATACAGTGTGTAACATCACGTACCTGAAGGTTTTTATTCGGCGATATCTGACCATATTTGAAGTAAAGATTGTACATGTCATTTTGCTGACCGATGATATTTTTTCAATTAAAAACAACAACCAAAATCTATCGCGCTCTATCTCATCTGTTAAAGTGCTGCCGGAACGAGACGGAGTACGCATCACGTGACCTGCTAGGCTGTACCCAACATGAAACGTGATGGAAAATATTTTTTTAACGCGTGATCACGAAAATCCGATTATTTTAGCATTTCGTCATTTCTTATTCCAATATCGTGATATTATATTCACAATTTATTAAAAGTTTATCTGAAAACTTGTTAATTCATTCGTTAAGGCCTGAAATCCCGTTTTAAACAGAATTACCAATAATTTGAAGAGATTCATAATAAATTAACAGATCTCACTTTTCTCCGCTACTTCATTCTGTTGCCAATTTCATATACATTACCTTGACCATTATCTACTACTACTAATCTGAAATATGGTTTCCATTTCTGAAATGTAATCGGTAACAAACTGTTATCATGTAATAGTGTATTGATTTTTACAAGTATTACTTTCAGATAGTACAATCTGTGGACTAAACGAATTATCAATATATTTGGTAGGTCCTATCTACCTACTTACTCAAAAGTATAGGTAGATACAGGGTTTTCCAATAAGCTTATTCCACCTGTCCTGAAGATGAGATTAGTACCGCATATTTAAGAAAAATAAGTAGGGTACACCGATACATTTCTTATCTTACTTGTCCAATTTTTTTGTTCATGTTTCTTGTGTATATTGTGTGCATCCTTCAGTCTAACCACTAAGCAGGGACATTGATTGTCTAAATTCGTTATATAATAAATGTATTGTCTTTTTGACAACAACAATATTAGAGTCCTTGCGAGAGCCTCAAGGAGTAACCATCTGTTACTTATATCAGGGCGGATAAGGGGTGGATAACCTCCGGTGACCAATTTATTTGTATGTTTTATGTTCTCGGTATTTAAATCTTGAGGACGGAATGCCAAATATTAAGTAAATATACTTTGGAATTCTTGCTGATAAACAATATTGCTAATTTATTAAAAATCTGGTTAATTAATCATATTATTGTAAAAAACGGGATTTCAGGCCTTTAACGAATGAATTGACAGTTTTCCTAGTAATACAAATATGTTATTAGGATGTCGGAACACGTGTTCATAATTTTTCAACATTGTAACATTACGTTCTTATTAGGAAAAGGACACCTGCATGAACACATGTTTATTGGGAAATGGATTGGAATCATGTTTTTAACAAGATTTCAATAAATCGGCCATACTCATTTTTCTCCGTGTGACTATTGGTAAAATTGTTACTATTTTTTTGTGGTTCATGGCGTCGATATTTTAAACTGACTGATTTATTAACTATTAATAGAAAAAGCAATATTCCTTTTTTGTAACAATTAGATATAATGATTTCCTCACTGGGATCGCCCGTGCTGAGGATTTCATTAAAGTATTATTAAAATTTTGTATATAAATTGAAAAAAAAATATGTGGAAACCAAAAATATGCAGAATCATTAGTCACGATAAGTGGGTACATATTATTTAAAAACACTTTGTATCAGTAAGATAATAATGAGAAACTATTTATAACCGAATGTGGAAAATAATGCATTTTAATAGCTATTTCGTTAAAAAATCAGATAATTTGACGTCTTTCCTTTACGCCATCTTTTGACGTAATATTAGTTTTTTTCTTTTATTAATTTTTAATTAACCCAAACTAAGAACCAAATTACGCTATTCGTGTTGTTAGGTTCATAGTTTGGGTTAATTAAGAAAAGAAAAACCTTAAATTGATTATAATTTTACCGAAATAACTATTAAAATGCATTATTTTCAGTTACTTAAATATTTTTCTTATTGACACAAAGTGTTAGCGTACTAAGCGTGCCCCACTTTTCTGTATATGTACCCTAATTAATATCAAGTAAATAAATCGCTGGGAATTAATGGCAAAATATTATTCAAAATCTTGAATTTTTATTTATTTCCTAATAGACCAAGTCCATTAACACATGCATTTTACACGAAGTTAATGCAAAGGAGAAATGTTACAATAAAATATGCTTTGACAAAAATAGGGCACAAAAACAATACAGATAATATCAAGTCAAGACGGGAACAAGGTTTTGATGACGTTCACGAAAAAATTCAAGGTCCTGACTTGAGTTGACAAGTCTGGACATTCTGGACATTGGTGAATGGTATCCATAATTTGTGGAGTGTTGATTGAGGAAAAGCAAATCACTATTTCTGAGTCTACGGTAATGTAATAGAAATAGATGAAGCTACAAGCCAAAAAATTGTATATTCTTTGTATGCCGTATACCGTCACGAATATAGGTAATAGACATTAGAATCGCTTGGCAAACGGAGTCTAGAAACGCTCGATTTCAAGGACAAAAGCGATTTTTATTTTTTTTGTAAACAATTTTATAAGTAAGCAAAAAAGTTAATCAAGGAAAACTCTCACAGATAATCTTAGATATAATATTCTATTTTTTTAAAGTTGGTTTTTTTAATTTATTTTTTATTTTTTTATTTATTACTTGTAAATTAATTAACATTATAAAGGATGAAAATATGCAGACATATATATATATAATTTTTCGTTATTATTTTACTACCCCATAAGTTGAGCTCCAGAAGCTCGTGTTTATGGGAGGAGTATTTACCTTTAGTTCTAATGATTTTTTAAACAATTATCAAAAAAATTTGATATAAATACAAACATAATATTAACATAGGTACACAAATTATAAAAGTGTGTTTTTAAAGATAATTAAAATAATATATCTTTTTACAGATTAAGTAAGCGTGAGGAAATTAAGGGTACAATATATCAGGTAAACAAATTAGAAAAATAGTTTTTTAAAGACAATTAAATTAATATATATATTTTTTACAGATTGAGTAAGTGTAAGAAAATTAGGGGTACAATATATCATCATCCAATTTTAGGGACTTAATTAACTTTTTGAATTGTTCATAATTCTCAGTTTTGGTTACACTAATTTTATTTTTGGACAATAATATATTGTACCATCTCACACCTAAATATGAATAGTGGTGTTGAGCCGTGGTCGTTCTAAGCATAGGAATGGCTATTTAAGCCATTAGTTTTGAATCTATTGCTTATGCTATCTGAGGGGTGAATTTTATAAATAAAATATTCTTTATATATTTGATATAAGGCGATTCTCTTATACAATTCTGTGATAGATGGTACATTAAATTCCAGAAATATCTCTAAAGTAGGGAAGTCAAATGGTTTCCTAAGGATGATTTTTATAATTATTATTTGAATTGTTATTATGTGTTCATAAATTTCTATCAAAAAAATTTATTTATTTTGTAGTTTACATTTATATGTTTTATTGTCTAGTCAATTTTTTTATTTGTATTTTACTCGAGGCAAACGATAGAAAAACTTTCAATTTATCTAAAGCATATTTTTTGGCATCCATAATGTAAACCAATTCGTTATAAAGATTAATCGAAAATGGTGATTTAGCATTCACCTTAATAACAACAAAATCATATCCCGTATTGAATAATAATAATAGCAAAAAATTGACTTCAATATCACATAATTTGACTAACGTAATGATGAGGTGTGATAACATTGAAATGTGAGTAATTAATTTCATTGATATTTGACAGGTAGCCAAAATTATAACAGGTAATCGATACATCAGTTGATACTGATAAAGCATTCATTGTTTTGAATATTATCGCTTTTTTAAAAATTATATATGTATATATGTTTATGTCTCTATTGTTTATATCTCTAGTATGATTTGATTTATATCTACAACCTCTCTCCATGGCTATAAATGTATTGTTTTGAAAAGTTTTCGTTTTATATAATCTTTTGTTTTGTATAAATTTTTTAATTCATATTCCTTTCTCACAAATTTAAATAACTTATTCCATATTATGCTGTCTCAGAAGAGGTAGTGTCACAAGGAGGAAATCCATAATTGGTTTTATTTTACTATACATATAATACTTATGTACAAACTGATTAAATTTAAACTGTCGATTTTCCAAAAATGAATAAATAAATAAAAATAAATAAATGTCAACAAAAAAGATTTAGGCACATATTTAAAATGTTTATAAATGTAAAACGCCGTGTTGCGCTTTCTCCTGTATTAGCCATTATTTCGTACTGCCTCGAGTGCACATCGTCATGGCAGATGGATAGACTATAGTTTACTTCAGTACCACAGACATAGGAATTAATAGACGAGAAGATAATGGCGAGGGGTAAAATCAACTGTTGAAGAACGAAGGGCGTAAGACTGACTGTGATTCGTCAATAAATCAATCTGACAGTAAATAGGCATCTCGCATTATAATATCACCATTTACTTCTTAAAAGTAAAATCTGCTTTTGAATGAATAGACATTTTTACATGGGAGCGCAAATTACTCGCCACGTTATGAACAAATTTGCGAAGTCCAAATTCGGCAAAATAAATTTCTTCTATTTTCAGAGTCGAATATTTCTTTTATGTATTTAGTTAAGACACTTTTATAAATGTTCATAATTTACTTCCCAGCAACCAACCAGCTTTTTGTTTCGCGCCCAGACATGTTTCTACAACTGATCCATATTATACAATGTGAATATGCTTAAAATAAAGTAAAATAATGCTTATATATGGAATGTAATACGACAATTGGGTTTATTCTCTCTTTCACATCTATTTTTACAAGTTTTCATAGCATTAGGTCAACATTTTGCCGTGTTATTTCGTAAAATGAACCGATGATGCCTCGACCATAGTTTGCACAAGAATGATGACGTCACGTTTTCAAATTTCACTTGAGGCCATACGCGAGCACAGCCGGCTCCAATGGAACCGGTATGGGGAGTGGGGATAATACGCTTTTAATCACTTAGGGCAGGTCTACTAATATTCATATGTCTATGTTCAGTACCCATTTTACTATACACATCTGCCCTGATGATGGACACTGCAAGACTGCACGGAACGTTGGTTAAATAAGTTGGAAACACAACACGGCTAATCAAACATCTTAGTAATTGTTGACGTCAGAATTTTAAATTTTAACCATTTTTGAATAATTCTCATATATAGGTACAAGAATCTGCATAATTGTTAAGATATACAAAGGAGCTAATATTCTTGTAGAAAATCTCTGAATAGTATAAAGTAAAGTCGCTATCCCTATCTGTCTGTTTGTGCGTTTAGTTCTTCTAAACTATGCAACGGTTTTTTATACAGTGTTCACTATCATTTAGAAAAGTTATTCCGGAAGGTTTATATATATATATATAAATTACATGCATATTTTATATATATAAAAAGTAGAGAAAAGTCAATGTTTTGTAATCAAGGCGAAAAAAAAATTTTCGGACCGCTTACATTGCTTACGCTGGCTAAACCTTATGAGATACCTTAAAATAATTTATAACGGAATTGTATATCTTAAAGAAAAATCCTTGATGGTATGTGTCTATCTCCTAAGCATAACTACTAACTATAACTGTCTAATGAAAACCTTCAAATTAATTAAGCTGTTCTACAAAAGATTTGTATGTGATGTAATTTTTATTTTTAAAGTTATTAAAGATTGACGGCCCTACATTATTGCAAATGATTTCATTTAATGTTGCTAATAGATTCACGCAAACTAAAAATATTTCACTGTAACAATAATACCAATTCGTTTACAAATTTCCTTACACCACGAACACGCACAACAGCTTGGGTAATATACAGAAGTAGCAGGTATTTTTAATAGCACCCAAAGAACTTACAAATAAAGCAATTCACATATTTTTAAAACAGTTACTAGTTTAAATTTTGATTCTTATAGCTTCATTGTGAATGTTATTTAAGACGGACCACCAAACAACTCGTACATGGCACACACTCCTTATCTCAATCAAATTCGTTCATAATTTTATGTTATTCTAACTCTTGACATGGCCGACTCAAGTATTCGGTTACCTGGATGGTGTCATGTCTTCCTCAGGCGTCCCCAATTTCTTCAACCATTCACATTCGCATCACATATTACTTAAACTACACTCTGCGTTCATTCGCTCTACATGCCCAAATCATCTAACCCTCCCATTCTTATGCTTACATCAGTTTACAAAACCAATGGGCTTGTATCTTAAATATTTAACTTTAATTCATGACAACATTTTTTTTAGTTACACATTATACAGTCGTTACATTAACCGACAATAGTCACATGTCACATGGCCGTAATGTTATTATTGTACACACATTATATACTATGTTAAACGTGACTTAACAAGAAAACCCAATAAGGTTTGTGAAGACCTTCGACCTGTTTGAAGACTGCGTAGTGTTTTACAAGTTTGACTATGAGTCTAAGGTTATGGGTTCGCTGTTCGATTATCATTATAAGTATGGGTGCTGCGAGGGCTGGGTATTGTGTGGTGATGATTATTAAGTTAGAAAGTTAGATGAACCTATACATGTACCTGCCTACTAACAACAACTTGGGTAAAGTACTTTGATAGATGCATAATCGTAGATTCAGTGAACATGTGTTTGATGGTTCATATTTTACAACTACTTCAACCAGGAAAGGTATTATGGAAGTGAGAAAACTTCGACCTTTGGGGCTTAATTCACAGTGCCCTGCCTACATAGTAAACAAGGAATTTGTATCGGTCAATTAGTATGTAAATGTAAAAAGGTGCATACAGGTAAGTGTGTGACTAAATGGAACCTATTTAAAATGCGTATGAAAGCAAAATAATTGCTTGTAATATAAAAAACATATAAAATTTTCAATATTTTTATAGTGAAATAACTTATTGAGTAAAAACTTAAATTGTAATATTTAATAATTGAAGATAATTTTAACAACTCTTAAGTGAAATAAAATAGCCGTCACGGGACGTCTGGCTTCATTGATGTGTGTGCCGTTTAGCGTGTATACAAAGGATATTTTATTTTTATTACGTGTAAATGTTAATTTATTGCATTTTGCGATGTTAATAACAAGTTTGTTTACTTCGCAATAGACAAAAAGACGATTGAGGTCTTCTTGAAATTTAATGCAGTCGTTGATTGATTTAATGACTAAGTATATTTTGTTATCATCTGCATATGCTAGGTAATTAGCATGTAGAAAACATTTGTGAATATCGTATATATACACATTAAATAATAATGGGCCTAAATGAGAACCTTGAGGTACATCGGAGGGCACAGAGAAGAAGCTGGACTTTGTTCCCTCAACTTAGACACTTTGACTACTCCAAAGGTATGTAGTGAGCCACCGGAGTAAATCACCATGGATGCCTAATTTTTTAAATTTTTGAATTAGAATGAAATTGTTTACCTTATCGAAGGCCTTAGAATAATCAATGTAGATTACATCTACTTGGTTTCTATTGTCCGTATTGCATGTTAAATATTCCGTAAAATTTACCAAGTTAGTTAGTACTGATCTTTTTGAAGAAATCCGTGTTTTGGTTTTGTATATTACGAACAATTGTTTTGGCGTTTTTTTAATTAAGGAAGTGAAAATGAAGTATTTTTGGTAATAAAACAACTTTTTATTATTATTAAAATAAACACAAATAAATATATTACAAATTAAAAATTCATCATCATTTAGAATAGATCCATTGCCAATTTTTGGTAGAAAAGAATCAAATATACTGCACATAGTTTTGGCGGTCGGGGGGAGAGAGCCGACGAGTCACGAGACTGGCCGAATGAAGAGCGTCGTGCCGTCTTGCCACGCTTGTCGATTTTATTCCCCTAGGTACGCCAAAAGATGTTTGAAATTGAAAAATTGTACAGTACCGCCCCGGTTGTCCTAGATGCGACCGAATCTAAGATTGTTTGAAAGGGAGATATGTAAATACGAATAGATAGTGGGATCGCGCCATAAAGGAAAATATCAAAAAACGATAATACTCGACGAAAATTATGAAAATATCTCACATGTCTAAAGTAGCATTTAAACATACACTGTGACTTTTTCGTACTTATAACATGTTAAATAACAAAACAAAACGTGTTTTTATAATTTTCGGAGCACACTTAGCGATTTTTTTGTATCGAGGGAATTTCATGTAATTACCATTTTTGCTTGGCAAATAAATAGATATTATCTTAAAAACTAACGTACTATTTTTAAAGATATAAAAACATAAAGTTTTCAAGGGAAATATGTTATACATCGGTGGAAATTAATATCAATGATTAAATATTTTTTTACATAATAGGTGTACGATTACGCTGAATAATATCAGATCTACCAATCTTAAACAAATAATCAGTCGAAAAGTAGGTAGCCCCGGTACACTAACTACTAAATAACAATACACAATCATTTATTGTTGTGCGATGTTAGTTGATTGAACGTTCAGATTGTTTCTTCGACTGCAATTTAATATTGTATTTGCAATATAATATTTCAGCTAATCTTATCGAAGCGATACTTAACATAACCTAACACAAATAAACCAAACCTAACCTAACCTAAGCGAACCCAAACATATAGTTATCTAATCAAACCTAACCTCACTTTATTTCATAATATCGGCAACTAAACACACATTTGAAAAGTGATATAAAGTCATGAAAAGTGATGAAAAAAACAAGTTTTCGTTAGGTTAGGTGTATAGACCAGCTTTTTAATCACTTTTAATAACTTTATATTACTTTTCAAGAGTGTGCTGAATTGCCACTGTCCTGAGTTGTAATGGAACCCATAATATCTTAACCTTACCTTACGCAACATATAGGTAGATAATAAACTTTTTTTATGTTATATCAAATTAAATCAGTACTTATGGTTTTGAAATAAAAGATAATCTTAACGGAAATCGAACCTGTTACCCAAATTAACATATTGAAGTCAAATATCATTTCAGAGTCTATATTTATTTATTTACGCCATTTTTGGGCTTTTAAAACTAACGTTATATTGCTATAAACAAGTAAAAAATCTAACAAACACATAATAATATATTTCGTACATATATCAGTAGCGGTCCGACACTATCCCCTCAGGCCTCTGACTTATTCTGTCAAAACGTTGAAGTATTTACGCTTTGCAATAAAATACAAATATATGGAATATTTCTGAACGGTTCCAAAAACTAAAAACTATTTTCGAAAGGAGAAGAAATACGCTTTCAAAATTTACTATAAGAAATAAACGCATAATTTTTGAAATACTAAAATTTTGGATGCAAACATAAAAAAGTTTTAATAATAGCTCACTTGCGTTTTTTCGTGTAAATACTGAACTAAAATTACTGATAATGAAAAAGTACAAATATTATTAGAAAAATGTATTATAAACATGACTTAATTTTTTTTTGATTTCATACAAATATAATTAATAAAATTTTCATAAATTTTTCTCAAATTACGTTCGGAAACTTTGGTTTCATAGAGGTATTCATTTTAGTTAACTTGTGGTTAATTTTTAGATTTGAATATAGAGCGTGGTGTTTTCTGTTTATAACATCGTAAAAATCTGCTTACAAAAAATTAAATTTTGAAAAAAGAACAACATCATTAATTTCATATTTTTCAATCTTACCAATCTAGCTCAATGAAAAATCACAGACCGCCACTGATTTGTATGTAAAAAAGATATAAAAATTAAGTCAACTTGGTGAATATGGATAACGTAGTACACATGGACTAAAGATCATGGTTAATTTATTTAAAACGATAATAATAATAAAAATAATAATTTTCGCACACAAAAGTGAAAAATTTACCTGAATTACAAATGCGAGCAAATAATTTGTTAAATCGATTAAAATCAATGTTACCTACTCGTTTTATCGAAGCAGTCAATATTTGAGATAAAATAGATTATGAGATTTAAAAAATATATAAGATCGGTACTAACTCTGTTTATTCCGGTAAAATTACGGCACCACTTCACTCGATGAGACGATTCGCGCAACTAATTCAGAAAATTCAAAGAAAACCACACGTTACTCCGGTAAACTATAGCTTCCAATACAGTAGATATACCTCCAATCAAACGTCACAACAAATCGGTACACACGAAGCAAAATGTAGAGAATTGCTTATACGGTGAGATAAATACATGCTTGTTTTGTAAACGCACTTTCTAAATAGGGATTATTTTAACTGTTCGTGCATGTTTCACCTGCATTTTTAATGTAATATTAATCTCAAGCTAGCAATTTTAGGATATTTGTGGAAAAGAAAAAGCAATTGTTGTGAGAAAATTTCACACATTTTGTAATAGTAGTTCCTTTTTAGAAAAGTAACTTTTATATTTTTCTAAAAAGGAAAATGCACTTATTTGGGATTGAAAATGTAAAAATAGGGTCAAGTGAATGAATAAGATTGCTTGTAAAAAGGGAAGGTGTGTATAAAAGGGTTGTACAAGAAGACATACTTTTAATATTAATTTGTTATTAATGCGAACGAATACACAATAATTAGTTGAATTCTGTGGCTGAGCGATGTCAGTTCAAAGGCACTGGACCCATAGGTCAAGGGTTCAAAACCCAAAGTAGGCGAATAAAATAAAATTAAATGTTTATTTTAACTGTACGGGTATGCTGAGATTTTGTAGACAAGTTACTCTAAATTATTATTTATTTATAAAAAATCCTGGTTGATATTAATTTTCCAATAAATTCTGTGTTTTGAACGCATCCCAAAATAAAATACTGTTTTTAACAGCGGATGATTACGGTAATCGGTAATCGGTCGCTTAACGATTTTCTTTTTTTGTAAACTGTAAAAGTCCCAAAATATGAAAAAAAACTATATTTCGTAACACAAACGTGTTGTAAAGGTTATCGTCACTACACTTATTTTTTCTTAATAAAATAATGAAAAAAATCTTTTTGAAATATTATTATATACATATAAGTCTATAGAATTTATTAAATGAAAATACAAAGCAGGGTGTTGGCGCTTTCTAATGGTGCGTATAAACAGATCGTGAATTACAAGAAAACAATTTCATTATTTTGCCATAAATCGCGACTCGGCTCGCGGAAATTTTGTCCTGTGTATATGTAGCACAATATTGATAATTCATATACTTCGCAATAATACAAAAGAAATAGAATACATTGATACGATGTCGCAGTTTGTGCAGTTTGTACATAAAATACTCAATTAAAATATATTATTTCTGGTGAGTGGAAATTTACCTCAGTATTGCCGTGATGAAAGAGACCAACATGGAACGACTTTTTTTTAAAGTACTTTATCTATGTAATTAGATTTAATAATTTACCTAATCTTAATAGATTTATTTTATTTATTTATTGGATAATTTGTATAGCACCGCTTTTGTGAGATATCACCTCAGGGGCGCTTTACAGTTGATGCAGGTATTACAAAAAATATAAATATTACAAAAATAGAGTGAAGTTAAGTTAAGTAAAATGAAGTATAGTAACAGGTGACACGAAGATAGACGATGGAGACTCTGCAGCAAGAATCCTAGGTTGTGAAGAAACTGGTCCAGCTGCTGCAGCAAAAGAGTCCACCGCGTCCACCAACAGTGCCAGCATGAGGTTCATCATCCGTTCAGGCATGTGTCTGCTGCTAATAAAGCGCTGACACACTATCCTCTCACAGATACCAGACCTTGGCAGCACCGCTGTGACGTTCTACGAAGATAAAAGATGGAGACTGCAGCAAGAATCCCAGGTGGTGAAGGAACTGGACCAGCTGCTGCAGCAAGAGAGTCCACCGCGTCCAACAACAGCGTCCAGGTATGTATCTGCTGCTAATAATAAAGCGCTGATACCTCACATGGATAAGAGACCCTGGCAGCACTGCTGTGACGTTCGGCGAGCCCATCATTTATCTCCATGTAATCCTGTTCCTGGTAATTGTTGAAGTGGTGCATTCTGCCCGCAATAAAAATCGACAGTTAATAAATTACCCTGGGCTTAGAAAAAAAACTTGCCACGGTCCAAACTTCCCCAGTTTCCGAGAATTACGTTGAAAACATCTGGAGTGCATTTACCGATAGCCGTTCGTTTCGAATGTCCAATATTTTTGAGCAAATGTCCGATTATTCACTTTTAAAACACTGCACTCAAATCACATATTATAAAGTTCTAATAATTATAAAGTTTATTTTTATTTAAGTTCAAATGTTGATTGATTGATTTTACAAATAATTTCAAAGGGATGTTGCCTCATTTCCCTTGAAAATACTAAAAAAATACAAAGCGGTTGTAGGACGCGTTAGGACGCGTCCTGCTGCCACGAAGGGCGCTATACTATACTAAGATATCTTCTGCTTAACCGTTCTATTTCCTAGCTCCTTTTCTTGTCAACCTCTCAACATTTCCAAAAATGGGTATGCAGTAAGCCACTCGCTCTGGGTAGGTGGGACTCTTGTGCGGTATAACAGTTAAAAAGGCTGTGAAATCTAAAATTTGCTTTTAACTGAGCTAGCTTTGAAAACTATGTAGGTACCTTGTCATATTTTTATTAATTGAAATAATCTATTGCTTTCTGTAAATAATATCAGTAGTATCATTATAGAAGATAAAAAACACAGGTGAGTGATCTATGCACTTACGCCAATAAAATGTGTGTTGGTTGGATATGTATCTCTGGCTGTTTTGATTCGATCTTTTTGCTTTTATTCTGTCTTTAAATTGGTTTGTACGTTCCGTTTCAAGATGGTGGCCGTTTTAATGGTTAAGAAAAGACATAATTTTAAAATTAATGTTAATTCGTTGTGTTTATTTGGCTTTCACTCGCATTTATCCTACCTACCGTATCTACCTGCCTGAAGAAGTTTGAAAAATAACTGTCATTGAGAAAAAACGTATAATTCTTATTTTGAAAAAAAAAACATTTTACATGGAATATATGATTTTTAATTAAGTATCTGGAAAATTAAGTACCTACTTAGATTTCAGAGGATATTGTGGTTTTGATTTATCTTATGAGAGAAAATTAGAAACATATAAATAGTTTATTGGTTCGAATTACAAATTAATATGAACGTTATATTGAAATGATACCTGTTTTTTCTGCAATTTGAATAGCGACGTTCAGATTATGCAAATCATATTTAAATAAACTGACCTCGGTGAGAAAATATGGAGTGGAAAAATGTTTTCTGTTGTTTTACTCAAAATTGCACGATGATTTTTTTTATTACTTTCTGACATTGCCCGGGGACTTGGTTCGGGGTAAATTTTGAGGCTATGTATTCTAGAGTACTTGACAACTGAGTGCATTTTTAAGGTGGAAATAACAAAAATTATATTGTAATAAGATAGTATTTAGTTCACTTGATCGTGCCATGTCTTTCTCCGGCATCCTCGACCTCTTCAACCATTCACTTCTAAGCCATACATTCTCCTTACACCTCTTTCTTCGTTCATCGCTTACATCTCATTTTACAAAAATATAATGAATTGATTCGTGTCTTCCTCGGGTATCCCCGATTTTTTCTACC
Source organism: Hesperophylax consimilis (assembly GCF_061612785.1). Taxonomy (NCBI): domain Eukaryota; kingdom Metazoa; phylum Arthropoda; class Insecta; order Trichoptera; family Limnephilidae; genus Hesperophylax; species Hesperophylax consimilis. Next base: position 10,627,297 of record NC_142857.1, read on the forward strand.
ATGCACTTCACTTAGTATGAAATCAATGTTAAAAAACTACATTATGTCGATTTTAATTCGACTCCGTATCTCATTACAGTGCGGAGATAATGCGTTAAGTCTTTTTCGAGGGTATCGGCCAGCTTTTACCATTCAAAACTCTCTCTAAACATTCCAGGCAATAATAAGAACAAAATTTAAAATTTTCATCGAAATCGGATGAATGGTAAAGAAACGCGTATGGGACAAACAAAGACAAACTTATTTATATATACAGGGTTTTCCTATTATTATGTTATTTTGAATAGCCCGCTATTTCGGTAGATGTTACTTTGAAGCCGTCATTTTTTGAAATTTGGCAAGTAGAAACTACGCTAGTAAAAATGGAACGATACACGCTGAAGCGTTGTTGAAACAACGCATTGAAATTATTAAAATTTACTTGAGTGAATCAAATGCAAATCATCTTGAGTGATGAGGCCCATTTCCACCTCGGTGGCTTCGTCAACAAGCAAAATTGTCGCATCTGGGGCTCAGCAAAACCAAGAGTTATTGTTGAAAAGCCTCTTTATCTTCAACGTGTGACTGTTTGGTGCGGTTTATGGTCCGGCGGAGTCATTGGATCTTACTGTTTCGAAAATGAGGCTGGAGCAACAGTTACGGTGAATGGATTGTGCTATCGAGAGATAATTAATGATTTTTATGGCCGGAATCGGATGGTATTGATCTGGACAGCGTTTACTTTTAACAAGACGGCGGCGCTACGTGCCGCACAAGCAACGAATCCATCGATCTTTTACGATTGAATATCAAAATAACACCTCTTATTGGAAAACCCTGTATATAGCGGATAGCGACTTTACTTATGAGATGCTTTAAAAACATTTTTGTGAGTGTATTTACGAAGTTATAAAGGCGTTTCAATGAAATCAATAAATTTGTTTTAATTTTGTTCAGCTTTATCATCCAAAAATACATACCAACAAATATTAACTTCTCTACACCCCCCCTCTCCTTTTAATATATTTGAAGGAGTTTTTAAGGATTTTTTATTGGAAAAAAGGGTCGTAGTTCATTAGTTATGTAAGCTTTATCTGTTCATATTGGCAAAAAACGGAATTACAAAAAATATTTTTCTTCAAATCGCACTACATTAAATTAAAATTCATTACTATTATTTAGAACAACAATAATGGTTGGACTTAAGAATCAATCTTTTTATTAACTAACTTAATTTTTATCCACTATCAATAAAGAATTTTCATTTTATTTATTACCCTTGAAAATGAGATGATGATGTATAGCATAAAGGATAACAAATAATTATAAGCAATAATTGGTCGCCTGAAATATCAATACTAATTGAAAATATCTCCCGAGTAAAAATAAATGCCGCCAACGGGAATTGAATCCTTTATGCTATGCATAAAACCTTGTCTTATAAACAATAGTTTATAATTAAAAAAATAATAATATTTGACAAGTCAAACATATTTCACCGATAAATGAAGATATTATATGTCCCGACGCCATCTAGTCAGAAATTTAGCACTAACAAAGCCTTTCCTACAAAAAATAAAGTTGGTTGTTTACAGGTGGAAAAAATATAATACACAGTAATTGTTGATTGAGGTACTAGTACATATTGAATTATTTGACGGTTTGGAAATAAGCCGACATAGCTCAGTGGTTTCAGAGCACCTGACCGGACATCAAAAGGCACGAGTTCAATTCCCGTTTGCGCCATTTATTTTTACTCGGGAGATTTCAATTTGCATTGATATTTCAGGCGACTAATTATTGCTTATAATTATTTGAATAAAAAATGATACCAAAAGCGTTTTCTATGCATCGTATGCGTACGGCACTCGTGTAACACTGTGAAAGACATATACTTCAAGGCAGTTTTAATAGTATAGAACGGCACCGGTGGCATTTTTCCTAATTTTCTATCGTACGGAACAATAATCACAATCTGCCGAATCGATCGATATGAAATGAAACTTCAAACAATATCTGCGATGCATGTGACGTGTGCATGTAGTCTATATGTAAGAAATGCATAAAATATTCGACAACAGCGACCACAGATAAAAGGAGGCCTCCATAAAATGAAGTCTATAAAAATGCGGTCTACATAGAAGTCTGTGGCAGGACAAGTATTTCAAAGTTAATATATTAAAATCACGAGTCACTGTGTTTGTGAATGTTTATGGTTGGTTCCAGCTTGAAATATAAGAATAAGATAATTAAAAGATAAAAAAATATAAGAATAAATAATTAAAAAAATTTCAATGATTTTTTTTTTGTTTTCAGATTCTCATCCAAAAATACATACTACTACAAATTTTAACTTCACTACATGAATGCATTCCAAATGGTTGAGTTAAATTCTAACTTGTTTCTAATCTTAATATACAAAAATTAAGCTTGCATAGGTATGTTAGTGATCGCACGAAAAGTAGTCGACCGATATTGCTGAAACTTTCAAAGATTGTTCTTATTAGTGCCAGGAGTGTTTAGAGGTATTTAAATGTTAGAAGAAGTCGGTGACGCCCGAGGAATACTTAATACATTATCTTTGCGCCGGAATGAGATACGGAGTAGAATTAAAGTCGATGTAATGTAGTTTTTTAACAGTAACATTGTGGTATACAGTAGTGAATGTAGTTTTTTAACGGTAACACTGTGGTATACAGTAGTGAATGTAGTTTTTTAACGGTAACATTGTGGTATACAGTAGTGAATGTAGTTTTTTAACGGTAACATTGTGGTATACAGTAGTGAATGTAGTTTTTTAACGGTAACATTGTGGTATACAGTAGTGAATGTAGTTTTTTAACGGTAACATTGTGGTATACAGTAGTGAATGTAGTTTTTTAACGGTAACATTGTGGTATACAATAGCTAATGTAGTTTTTTAACAGTAACATTGTGGTATACAATAGCTAATGTAGTTTTTTAACAGTAACATTGTGGTATACAATAGCTAATGTAGTTTTTTAACAGTAACATTGTGGTATACAATAGCTAATGTAGTTTTTTAACAGTAACATTGTGGTATACAATAGCTAATGTAGTTTTTTAACAGTAACATTGTGGTATACAATAGCTAATGTAGTTTTTTAACAGTAACATTGTGGTATACAATAGCTAATGTAGTTTTTTAACAGTAACATTGTGGTATACAATAGCTAATGTAGTTTTTTAACAGTAACATTGTGGTATACAATAGCTAATGTAGTTTTTTAACAGTAACATTGTGGTATACAATAGCTAATGTAGTTTTTTAACAGTAACATTGTGGTATACAATAGCTAATGTAGTTTTTTAACAGTAACATTGTGGTATACAATAGCTAATGTAGTTTTTTAACAGTAACATTGTGGTATACAATAGCTAATGTAGTTTTTTAACAGTAACATTGTGGTATACAATAGCTAATGTAGTTTTTTAACAGTAACATTGTGGTATACAATAGCTAATGTAGTTTTTTAACAGTAACATTGTGGTATACAATAGCTAATGTAGTTTTTTAACAGTAACATTGTGGTATACAATAGCTAATGTAGTTTTTTAACAGTAACATTGTGGTATACAATAGCTAATGTAGTTTTTTAACAGTAACATTGTGGTATACAATAGCTAATGTAGTTTTTTAACAGTAACATTGTGGTATACAATAGCTAATGTAGTTTTTTAACAGTAACATTGTGGTATACAATAGCTAATGTAGTTTTTTAACAGTAACATTGTGGTATACAATAGCTAATGTAGTTTTTTAACAGTAACATTGTGGTATACAATAGCTAATGTAGTTTTTTAACAGTAACATTGTGGTATACAATAGCTAATGTAGTTTTTTAACAGTAACATTGTGGTATACAATAGCTAATGTAGTTTTTTAACAGTAACATTGTGGTATACAATAGCTAATGTAGTTTTTTAACAGTAACATTGTGGTATACAATAGCTAATGTAGTTTTTTAACGGTAACATTGTGGTATACAAGAGCTAATGTAGTTTTTTAACGGTAACATTGTGGTATACAATAGCTAATGTAGTTTTTTAACAGTAACATTGTGGTATACAATAGCTAATGTAGTTTTTTAACACTAACATTGTGGTATACAATAGCTAATGTAGTTTTTTAACAGTAACATTGTGGTATACAATAGCTAATGTAGTTTTTTAACAGTAACATTGTGGTATACAATAGCTAATGTAGTTTTTTAACAGTAACATTGTGGTATACAATAGCTAATGTAGTTTTTTAACAGTAACATTGTGGTATACAATAGGTAATGTAGTTTTTTAACGGTAACATTGTGGTATACAAGAGCTAATGTAGTTTTTTAACGGTAACATTGTGGTATACAATAGCTAATGTAGTTTTTTAACAGTAACATTGTGGTATACAAAAGCGAATGGTGGAAGTAGTCGGATTTAGCACTAGTATTATATGAATGTCACCTAAAACAGGAAAAAACAACACGCTTTTTTAAAAAACAGCGCTATCTGTTGGACGTAAAAGCAAAACGCACTGTTGTTTCTCCATCTGCACAGACAGACTGAACCACATCAACGCGTGGCAGGGTAGAGCTAGTATAATATAAATAAAATTATTGTTTTGTGTTCCCGATAAATTTGTCTTAGGAAGCTTAAAATCGTTACAGATTTTCGTAGGTTATAGCCATGAACTGTGCTTGTACGAAACAATATACTGTCCGTACAATAACTGTAGATACGAAGGTAGCTGGGTACACTTGTCAGCGTTTTCAGTCTTGGTAGAGGTAGTAGATGTTGTAGAAGTTCGTGGTAGAGTTTAAAGCCACGATCAGAGAGGAATTTATTTCCAGATCTGAACTGACGAAAAGAATTTAATACTTGGAAAAACTGAATTTACTACTGAATAAAACACTTGAAAATATTTCTTGAGACTTTTGGAGACTTGGAGATGGTTCTTCACGAGAGAGGATTCTCTTTCAGAGGTAGTTGTTGAACTAACTTTGTATGGAATTCGGTTCTCTATTTATAGAACGTTTTCAAATCGAACCCTCTCGGAGGCGTTCTATCCTCTTTCGTGAGGAGTAAAGTGGTTAGGTATTTTTCCTCTCTGCAATTATCTTGTTGAGAGGAAAGTTATATTTTAATATGATACCTTTCACCAAGTCAGTTCAATCTACCAAAACCATCTCCCGCAGTCCCGTTTATTTATTTTATAAATAATTATACAAATTTTCATATTGGGTTTGAAGTTAAATATCTTTGGTTTGAACATTTCCCAAAGGGTAACAAATATAGTTAGATATAATTATTCATGTTATTGTATTAGTATATAATCATTTCTTGATGTTGATATTTATTTCGTAGTTATATCTTGCATCATTTTTCCGTAAATCCAGTCTGATGATATCACAATTAATCACATTTGAATCTTTTATCAGTGTTTGATAAGAAAGTCAAGGTGACATGCTGGGCTGTGATTGGTTGGAGACGGCGGCCATCATGGAATTCCATCCGGGGAGTAGTGGAGGGGGTCCTACGTAAATACTGAGTAGCCTTCCTAGCCGCGGTCACTTCGTGGGTTGGTGTGTCCGAGGGAGGTGATAGATGATTATTTTCAGATGTGTTTCAGGTTCTGCTATTATATTGCTATGTAATTATCTTGATTAATCACATATAATACATCATTTGATTGAGTTATTTTGATGTAAAGATCTCCAAATGTGTCGGCGACACGGTATCAAGCGGTTTCGGGGTTTGAGTGTTTTTGTGATTTTGGCGTAAATATGAATTCTCTTGAAATATTCTGGAGGTCTGGATACGTATGATACATTACTTTTAATACTAACATTTATTAACATAAATTCCCGTTACATTTTATTCTTTAATATCTATTGACAACCTCCGTGGTCGAGGGGTAAATTTCTCGACTAGCAGGCTGAGGGTCGCGGGTTCAAAACTTGTCGTGCGCAAGTAAATTTGTGGAAGATACTCATAGAATAGCCCTGGTGTAAGACCACCATTCAGAATTGAAACACGACTTTAGCCGTACTTGGTCATCAGATCTGAATAGCCAGGTACTCCCCCACCTTCCTCTCCCTCATCTCCTTCCCTTCCACAACCTTCAGCCTCACAACACACGCAAATTGGGTATGCTATAGTCTTACTGGCTCCAGAGGGTTGGGAACAGTTGGGACTTGGGAATCAACGTATCATTCAAACAAATAAAATTACTTTTTGGGTATTGTACAATACAGGAATCTCTGTATTTTATACAAAATACTTCCCGACCAATGAATTGGAATTCATGAAGTCTTTATCTGAATAGTGTGCCTAGCATTATGAAACACCTGGTAGATGAATTAACAGGTATTGCAAAGTGCAGTAAAACCAGATTCTCTAATGTAGCTGATGCAATGTCTTATGAATGCAACTGCGGATACCTTAGCGAAACGACGTATATTAGTTATATTATATACAGCGCCCTTGAGGTGATTTTTCACAAAAACGGCGCTCTACAAATTATCCAATTATTATTATTATTATTACATAGGTACTAGAATCTAACCATGCCATTCACTTTTGATGTGTTTAAGACACTTTAAAGTTACTCCCAGTGTTTAGATTTGTTTGTCAGAGCAATATTCACATTGTTCTTAATAGATATAATTTAATGAGGATAATATATATTAGACCTTCATTTATTTACTAACAATATTGCCTACTTCAATCTACTGTCCCGAATGTGTCATTTTCACAATTAATACGTGACTATAAAGATATCTGTACAAACAATCTAGCATTTTTCAACCCCACACAGGAGGTTCTGTGGAAAACACGACTCGTTTGAGCAAAAATCTCTCGACAAATGCTTTAGTTGCATTTAAAGATACACTTTTTTATGCCTATAACATTAAATAACACAACAAAACGACTTTTTTATAATTTTCGGAACTTACTTTGCGATTTTTTTTTCTATCGAGGGAATTTCATATACTTGTCGTTTCGGCATAAAAAATGTACAGATATTATCTTAAAAAATAACATATATTTTTTTGAAACATAAAAAATTAAAATGTTAAATCGGTAGAAATTAGGTATGAGGGGGCTTAGGAACTCATTTTAGTCAGTTCACTGGGGAGGAAAGTTTAATCCTCGGTCAAATAATTTTAATTAAATTTAATTTCATGTATTAATAAAAAAATAGATGTACAATAGAAAAAAAAAAAAATTTTCGGGATGTTTTTTTATATTTTATCTTCTTTTTAGAGATTTATTTTTTCTAATTTCTCTCATATTTTGTAAGTTCTAATTATTATCGTTTACAATCTCTACATAGAGAAAGAGCTAAGCACTGCTTATTTATGGGGGTACATTAAATATTTATATTATATTATGTAATTAATAACTGTAATATATTGTATAATGTAATTCGTGTATCTTTTTTTATTAATAAAAATTAAAAAAAAAAAAATTAAAATGTATCATAAACTATGAATTCTGTGAATACATACGCGCTTCCCAGTGCTAATTTAATAACTAACTAAGATTAAAACTACTATTATAACAAAATAAAATTGCTACGATGACTTGGCAACTTGTAATGTTCCGTAGCTCTCGATGAGAGAAAATTTTTCCACTTGAAATATTTTTGGTCACCTTGGAATTCCAGGCAGGAAAGTCGTGTAAATTTTATAAGAAATTTTAAATCCGGATTTCTTTACTGGAGCCAACTGATTGTGTTACAAACCTTTTGATAATAAAAAAAATATTTATATACATGATGTGTATAAATAATTTTTAACTACTAACCTAATAATAATCTAGGATCAGGAAGATTTTAAAATGCAATCTATCTGTTAAAAATTTAGTAAAAGCAATAAATACTTGGGCAATACCTCTATTAACGTACTCATTTGGCATAATTAAATGGTCTAATACAGATTTAGATAACTTAGAAAGATTAATTAGAACTACGCTAACAAAGTTTAATTGCCATCATCCAAATTCAGCTATGGAACGAGTTAATTTACCTAGAAATTTAGGAGGTAGAGGTATAGTCAAAATAACTTCTTTGAAACATAATCAGGTAGAAATGCTAAGAACTTTTTTCCATAGGAAAGCTCATAGCTCAGAAATACACAAAATAATTTGCAAGGCAGATAGAAATATTACACCTTTAAATTTATACGATGAGAATGCCAACATTTTTATAAATCCCATCCAGGAATTATTAGATTCCTGGTCAAATAAAATTTTACACGCAAAACACTTCAATTATCTCAACCAAACGTATGTTGACAAAATTTCGTCAAACAAATGGTTGAGTATTGGAGAGTTGAGCGCAGAAATAGAAGGATTTATGCTTGCCATTCAGGATAGAGTCATTAATACTAAAAATTATAGAAAGCATATAATCAAAGATACAAATCAAATTGATGATTTGTGTAGAAAATGTTTGGCTTTTCCGGAAACTATAGAACATATTATATCGGGATGTTCTATATTAGCACCGTCCGAGAATACATTTAGGCACAATCAAGTTTTAAAAATAATTCACCAAAATTTGGTAATTAAACATTACTTGATTGACTGCCGTAATGTAGTACCATATTATGAATACGAACCAAATTCATTTTTAGAAAACGAATTTTATAAAATATATTATGATAAAACTATACTAACAGACCGAGCGATTAGTCATAATAGACCCGATATAGTTTTACATGACAAAATTAAAATTAAACAAAAAATAACTTAATAACTTAATAACTTATAACTTAATAACGCTATTCCAAATTCCTGTAATATTCAAAAATCTGTTAGTGAAAAAATAAGAAAATACACAGATTTAGGAAATGAAATAAAAAGAATTTGGCATTCTCAGACTATAAAAATATTACCATTCGTTATTTCGGCTACTGGCATTATACCTAGCTCTCTAATTAAAAATTTAGGCGTATTAGATCTATCAAAAAATTATATATAAAGATGCAAAAGTCGGTCATTTTGAATACATGTAGGATAACAAAAGATTTTTTAAATATTTATGTTGAGGGATCAGTAGGATTTATAGGCCCTGTTAGAAGTTCTACCGAGCCGAACCCTCTGATATGAAAATATCTAGAGTCGGTGTATTATTTTCCCATTTGATCTCTGGTGAGTTGACGTGTTGTTCTTGTATTGTTTTGTATTTATTTTGCTTATATAATGCACTTACATAATGTTGATTGACTAGATGATCATTTGTGGAAAAGTGAGTGGAAGGGTTAAGTTTTTCCTTTGGGGAAGATTTAACCCGGACAACTAAATCGGAAGTTTAAAAAAAAAATAACCTAATGTTTATAATTTTATTTAAATTTTAACAGCTATCGTTATGTGACGTAGTTCGTGAGAAGCAGGTTCACATTTTTTTTCTAAAAGTTTTAAATACTTTTGGCAGCTTAAATCCACATTATTTTTTGTATCGCATAAATGGTTATCATGATTAGGTATTACAGGTGACAGCGAAAATGATGATTTAATTAAAATCATCTTTTGAAATTATCGTTATTATTTTTACACCTTGTTATTTATCGTCGTTATTTGTCATCCGAGGAACTTGAATCATTTGAAAAAGTGATTATTCAACAACATTTTTTTTTTCAATTATTTCTTGCTTTCACCCGGCAACGGTATTCTAGGCCATCATTTCAAATTATGCAAATATGATAACTCCACACAGAAGGCCCTGAGAAAAATAATTTCCCCCAGGGTCTATGTCATCTATGGGGACGCTCTGTGGAGGGCCTTTTTGAGGAGAGGAAGGAGTGAACATGGGTCTTGAAAGATTTGTAGGAGAGAAGAAACACAGAGGCCGGAAAATCGTTCCACAGCCAAGCTGTTGTACTCAAGAACGAGTCGTAGAAGCGACCCGTTCTCATGAGACAAATGTCAACGGTCTACATATGCTGGCCGTGATTTTGGCGTGTTTCCAGATTACCGATGTCGAAGAGATCAATGACGCTAGTTCCTCGAAGCACCTTCTATTGTAATACCGTTAGAACAAATACAGTATACCTACCTGACGCCTGTGCTCTAAATATTGCAATCCGCTTGTAAAGATAGGGGAATCTATTAAACGAGCCGCCCGTTTCTGCACTGAGTCAAGGGTTTTTCAGGTATTTTGGGGCTCCAGACCAGAGGTGGCTGCCAAATTCAAAAGTGGGGCGCGCTGGCGATTTGTACAGGGTCAGCAGTTGCGTAGGTACTATCTGCGGGCCCTGTATAGTACTAACTTGATTGCTGTGTTGTGCTAACTTGATTATGGCTTCGATGAAGCCCCCGTGCCTGAATTGGTCACTTACAGTTACAATGGAAGGCATACAACCTAATCTAACTTAAATACTTGTATTTTTCTATTTATTTTTAAATGTAGTTTCCAAATTTTCGATTTTTCAATGCCCGCCAAAATGATCAACATCTGGAAGGGAAAGCGTGACGTCATACCAGCTACTTCCTCTACTACCTCTTTCTACCACTGACCTTGTTTACACAAATTTCTTGTAAACTACTTATTTTTCCCATGGTCAGCGATAAAATATTTTTTCTTCTAACACAGCAAACTTATTTTGTGGCACCATTTTAACTGAAATTAATAAAATACTTAGTTTTTACCACTTTTATTGTTTATAAATACCTTCATGTTTCATTAGCAACGCTCACCTCTTCAGGGTTTTAATCATACTCTATTAGTATTATTAAAACCCTGAAGAAGTGAGCGTTGCTCATGAAACATGTTGGTATGTATAAACAATAAAAGTGGTTAAAACTAAGTATTTTATTAATTTCAATCAAAATATTTTGTACCACAATTATGACATCTGATGGACTTGTTAAAATACGAAAATCATCTAACCTTTTATTTTAATATATAACATACTAGTGGAACTCCCGCAATGCTTTCTCAGTCGCCTCCAACTTCTTACTCCATTCACTACTGTATACCACAATGTTACTGTTAAAAAACTACTTTACGTAGACTTTAATTCTACTCTGTATCTTATTCCAGTGCAGAGATATTGCGTTAAGTATTCCTCGGGCGTCCCCTACTTCTTCTCCCCCTCAAACATCTCTAAACACTCGTTGCACTAATAACAACAATCTTTAAAATTTATAGCGATATCGGTAGACTACTTTTCTAGTTTTACTTAACCATTTGTAATATATACAAACATTCGCAGGCTGATTTTTTATGTATATAAGGTTACAAACCAGTTAGAATTTAACACAACCATTTGTAATATGCATTCTATAACATAAGACGTTGTCCTGACATATACTGCATTCTACGTAGGGAAGTTAAAATGTTGGTAGTATTTTTTTTGGACAAAAAATCTGAAAAAAAAGAAAAAAAAAATTGGAATTTTTTTTAAAATTATTTTGGGTCCAAAACTGTCCCATATTTCAAGCTGTAATCAACTCTACACTTTCACAAAATTTCATAGAAATAATAGAGCCTTATGTTTAGAAACGAGAGAATTTAACTTAACCATTTGTAATATTCATTCTATAACATAAGACGTTGTCCTGACATATACTGCCTTCTACGTAGGGAAGTTAAAATGTTGGTGGTATTTTTTTATGAGAAATCTGAACAAAAAGAAAAAAAAATTGTTGAAAAATTTTTTTTTACAAAAATTATTTTTGGTCCAAAACTGTTCCATATTTCGAGCTGTAATCAACCCTACACATTCACAAAATTTCATAGAAATAAGTTTCGGGTTTTCGGGTTTCTACGATATTAATATAGTTTATACGACCGGTCGGTGGCCGAGTTGACATCGCGCTTGGATCCCACTCGGGCGTAGTGTGTTCAATTCCTCGGCTGGCTAAGTCCTCCATCACAACACAAGCAACATTTTCAGCTTACTGTGGGTGGTAGTAGGAGATTTTCAAATATTGTCAGGTTATTCGTAACCCGGGAATGTTTGTCTTTCTTTAAAAAAAAATATATTTATTAATTATGGTTCTCACCTGATTAATAATTTGAAGGCACTTTTAAGGGCGTACAAAATTCTAGGATTCATCATAAAAGTGACCAAACCATTGAGATCACCTCATGTAATAAAAATACTATGTGTGTTTTTCGTTCGCTCAATATTAAAATTTGGATCAGTAATATGGAAACCCCAATACAAAGTAAATATTGAAAGGTTAGAAGGAATTCATAAAAAAAGTTCTGAAACACTTAGGACGGGTTATTGGGTTGCAGAATTTGAACAATTCATTAAATTTCGACGTTCATTTTCAAATTCAGTCAAGGATTTTTCAAGTTTTGTTTTTATTTCAGTTCTGTCGGGCAACTAGCCTATAATGATATAATAACATAACTTGAATAGGATTTTCACAGAACCCGACAATGAACGTTGAAATTTGATGATTTGTTCAAATTTCGATTTTCAAGTTCTGTGAAGAACTTGAAAATTCCCGCCCTTTGTTTGTTACTACTTACTTCGAGAATAATTCTTGAATAATTTCCAACTACTTTTCAGTCCCAGAGACCCATTCATGTATTCAGAAATTTTGTTGACAAAATTTTTCAAAAATTTTTTTTCAAGTTCTGTTATTATTTGAGTTTTGTTAAACAACTGGCCAATTATGATATTATCATGCCACAATCTATCAACATTACTTCTATCTTCTTTATTTTAAATTATCCACAACGCTGTTGACCACGACTACCCTCTGGAAAATGTTCATTTCCACTGTCCAGTTCGAAACACACGGTCAAACAAACTATTCCACATCCCATACTCAAAAACGAACTACACACAACATTCATTTTTCAGAAGGACATAAACAAAATACAATAATATATTTTCAGACACGGATATTTTCCCTTTGTCCTTAGTTCAGTCTACTAAATGCATATTGGAGAAAATTAAATCAAATTGTTAATTACGTATTCTCTCCCCTTGCTGTGTTTAAGATATCTAAGATATCTCAGTTATTTTCATTAAGGTATTTTTATGTTATATGTTTATTTATGTTTTTTTATGTTTTTTTCTGTTTGTAAAATGAATTTTATGTGGAAACTTAACTGCTTAATGCAACATGTAAAATGCAATTATTTATATAAAATTGTAAAACTGTTCGTTTCCGAATAAACTACAATTAAATAAAATAAAAAAATACATTATAAGTACGTATCTACTACTTCTGGAAAGTTCCACAAAGGACTTAACAAAATTCCCAAGTAGATATCAAATGATATATTCATTGATGACCTTACATTAAATCCGGATTTCGGAACCTTAAATCTGGAAAAAATTTCATTTATTATTTATCGTCGGCAATTGAAATCAGAATAAAATGTATTTAATATATTCAAAAGGTTGCTTAACTTGACATTCATGGATTTTTCTGGACGACCGCGAAGACATTTATTATTAGATTTTCTTAATCAGAATCAATGAAGGCAAGGACGGTGGCAGAAATATGTTTGGATTTATCCGGAAATCCATGAAGAAAAAAAACAAAATTTCAATAATTTAATTGAATAATTAGTGAATTTGGTCATCGGTAGTTCAATGAGAACGATTTTAGTTGAACGACAAAAATTGAACAAGATATCGTTCAGACGTTTCAATTTAACTCGAACCGATAATGTTATTCAAGGTTTATTTTTTATTATCAACACTAGAAATTGCCCAAAAATCAATTATTAAGATAATGTACCAAAAAACTAAATCCTATCTCTCTAAACAATTGTTCCAAGAAACTGAAATTTTGGACCTTAAGCAGACCTATAGTGTTCAATGTCTTAAATCTATTTACACGCGACCAAACAACTTTATTAAAAATTCAAATCGTGCCAGCCAACAACATGGCGCTTGTAAATATGCTGTGTCTCACTGCAAAACCAGGTTGGCCCAAAGGCATATTAGTTTTATTGCTCCAAAAATGTATAATTCTGTATGTACAAGCTTTAAAAGGGCCTCGTGTGTAAACCTTCAATCTTTTAAAAAATACAACAAATCTTCGCTAAAAAACACTGAACTATGTATTTTTTTCTTATAAGTTTTAGCAAAGCTATCTGTAACATTTATATCTATAGACAGATTATTTTTTATTATTTCACATACATACAACAGCGGATTTATTTTATTGTTTGTAATGCTTTGTCTGCTAATTCACTTTTTAAGATGTCTTCTTTAAAAACTAGTATTTACCTTATTTTTTGTGTTATTTTAAAACTCTTACATATTTCATGCTTTAGTTTCTTGTATTGCATCTCCACAGTAACTCTTTTAAAATAACTTAAATTTATATTTGGTATTGTATCTCCACTTAAACCGTGGAAATAAGATAAAAATACTTATAATACCCACACTCAGGCTTCGCCTTCGTGGGATTTTTTTTTAATTACGTACATTTATTACAATATTTTTTATACAGTTTTCAATATTTTATGTAACTATCATAGAATACGTCTTAAAACATTCTTTCATCTAAGTAGATGCCATGATGGTAGGTACTAGGTACGCATAAATAAACAGCAGGGAACGAAAAATCGTAAGCGACTTGAAACATATGTTTACACGTTTCGCTTCAGCAAGAAAATCGAAAGATGACTCATACTTGAACAACAAAAGTAGACGGGCTTTCAACTTTCGTCGCTCTACAAAAAACTTGATCAACTCTGTTGAAAGGCTGTTCACACTTGCCCTGTGTGAACGGGGTATAAGATACCACTACCTACAAAGAACAAATTACAAATAAAGCACTGATATTCCTTATGTAGAAAAAATAAAATAAGTTTTCGCACAAAGCTTTGATATAATATATTTAATGACTTTAGAGACATCTACCGGTGAAAGCCAACTCTGCCAAATGTCAGATACATAAACGTCTAATTTGACGTTTACGAATCTGACATTTGGTTTATTGTTTTCTTATTTAGCGAAAATATTAAACAATATTGAATTAAAAACCTGCTAAAATTACAAATGACACTTAATAAGCAATATTCGACATCGAAATAACGAATGGATACTCACCGTGAAAATTCCAAGAAGTCGCCGATCAATTCACAAAATTCACCACTTTCTGGTAAGTAGATGTATGCAATTTTACTGTTTTATACCTCCTTTTTACTTAATCTCATTTTTTAGATCGCTTTTTTGGCTATATTTAATCAAAACTTCCACATTAAATGCTTGGTTAACTAATCAATAGTTCAAATAACGCGAAGAAAATAATTGTGATAGGTCAAGCTTTTACTGAAAGAAAACTCTTTATACCGAAACCTGAAACTCCCAGCTGGGTCCTGATATATTCCAATTAGAAAAGTAAACTGTTTGAATAGTAGATTTCGTAAAAAGAAGTCATTCATAAATAGGGTGTCTTAACTTTGATCGAAGGTAGTACTTGTTATTTCGATGAAGTGCAATGTAAAGCTCCGAAGCTGAGGGTTACCGCCATCTGTTGGGTTTTCCCAGAAGCTACTTAGGTCGTGAAACAGAAATCTTCTTTATGAAACTCGCGAAACGTTTGTGTTTTTGGCACATAGTCGTCGCAGTTTTCGTTATTTTTTAAATTTAATTATTATTTACTATTGCAACGGGGATATTATAATAACTAAATTATTGAAAAGATTTGTGAAGCTTGAAAATATTTACCTGAGGATCAACGCCATTCAAAAACAAATATTGTATATTTTCTTCAAAATATAACAATGTTTTTTATTGAAAAATTATGAAGACCATCAGAAATTTACTATTAGAATGAACATCTTTAATAAATCTAGTTAGTTAACTTAGTTACCTTTGACAAATCACAAAATCTGACTTCACTTAACCATTAAAAATAAACCACTCACTAATTAACCCTACGATATTCA
This sequence comes from Hesperophylax consimilis, assembly GCF_061612785.1. NCBI lineage: Eukaryota > Metazoa > Arthropoda > Insecta > Trichoptera > Limnephilidae > Hesperophylax > Hesperophylax consimilis. The sequence continues at coordinate 10,643,165 of NC_142857.1, forward strand.
AACACATTTGAAATGTAGAATAGAAAATTTAAACATTTTTCCTGCAAATGACATTATATTTATGGCTGGGTATTTGACTCAATTTTTCATCGATTGTTCCAATTTTGAAAATGGTGATCCAAAGTAAATTTGCAAACAGACAAATTTAATGAAATGTTTGATTATTAAAACGTCATTAAAGTATTTTCATATTTTTACTTACGAACCATTTTTTTCTGGAGTCATTAGAAATGGATCAATAGAGATTGTGAAATAAGTAGAATAATAGAAATACGCCTGTTTCATATAAATTAATCAATTTTCGTTTTATTAAATAATTATCTATTAAATAATTAATCAATTTACAGTACAATAGTATTACAGAGTAATAGTTTTCACTGCTTTTGATTTTTTTGATGTTCCTCTTCTATAGAAGCTGGCGCTTGTGTCTAGAAGAGTGGTGAGCATCAAGATTAAAAATATTTAGGACGGGTTGTTTCGGAGAATTTGAACAATTCATCAAATTTCAACGTTCATTTCCGGGTTCTGTGAAAGTCCTATTCAAGTTCTGTTATTATATTAGCATAGGCTAGTTGCTTGACAGAACTGAAATAAAAACCGAACTTGAAAAAATCTCTCACAGAACTTGAAAATTTGTAATTGATAATTAAGTGTTTGTAATTATGAAAATAATAAAATTTATAATTACTTAAAAAGATAGTTTCATCATTTTACATTGAACTACTCTTTAATTGATTTTAGTAGGTGTTTATCGTTTTCTATTGTTCTGATATTTTCGGGTAGGCTGTTGAAGTATTTTTTCCCTAGATACATGTAATGATGTTGAGCAAAAGTGGTGTTACATTTTTGTGTTGGAAATATATGTTTTTGACGAGTACGACTTTCAGTTAAAAAGCTGTGATTTTGTTTTTATTTTATTATTTGAGTTATTATGTTTTTTTGGACAAGATCATTAAATTTTAATACTTTAAATTCTTCAAGAATTATGTGTGTTGGACAATCTCTTGGTTTTTTCAATATTATTTTTATAATTAGACGTTGTGAAATTTCAACAGGGAGTAGATTTGTTTTGTATGTAGTTCCCTAGCTGATTACAGCTTATTGGAGATTTGATTGTACTAAAGCGTGGTAAACTGATGTTAGAATTTCCAATGAGAGAATTTTTTTTAATAAACTTTATATACGCAAGGTTTTGAACGCATGACCTCAGGGCCTAGCCTAAAAACTTATGTTTTCTCAATAGTACACAACATAAATCATAAAATAAATCTTGGCATTTTCGTTTTTGGGATTTTCCTAAATTTCGATATGCAGAGCTTTTAAAAAGTATTTTCATCGTATTTATTAGTTTGTTATCGGTTCTACATCAACTCGGGACTTATGAATATTCATCACACGTTAGTTTGAAAAGTGATATAAAATCATTTAAATTAAATGACCGGTCAATGGTTGAGTGGGCATAGCGCTCGGGTCTCACCCGAGCGTCGCGTGTTCGATTCCTCGGCTGGCTAAGTCCTCCATCACAACACAAGCAACATTTACGGCTTTCTGTGGTGGTAGTAGGAGATTTTCAAACATTGTTGGGTTATTCGTAACCCGGGAATGTTTGTCTTTCTTTTAAAAAAAAAAAAAATATTTGAGAATATTAATAATACTTTCAACTGCTGTATAATATTGACATTAATTACTTGTATTTGCTGGCAACGCGTGTGCGCGTGGCATAATCATGCACAAAATCCATTAAAATGTATGAAAGTTAATCAAGCCTTTCAAGGATGGATATTTTATTATTCTATTTAAAATAATTAATTTTGTGACAGTGACTTCGAATCAGAAAAAAATATTTACTTACTGCTTTTGGATGTTACTATGGAACATCACACGACATTTGAACCTTTGACTAACACCATTTTGTCGTATGTAATAGGACTAATGATATTTGAACAAAAAAGTTCCAATATCATTTGTACATATTATTTTTACACCCAAAGCCGACTTACACTATTGGCCCGAGTCTAGGGCCCCAACATCGGAAGGTATCTTTTTTTTACAAATATTTCAATCCATTTTTTAGCCCCCCCTCCCGTTAATTCTAGGCTGCATTACAAAATGGTACACATTGAAGACATAGGAATTGAAATTTCAACGTATTTTTTAGGTCCCCCACTTCGGAGGTTGCACCGGCTGGGTGCCAAAATCTTTAACTTAATTTAATGGGAAACTGCTAACAAAAAAGAACTGAATGTCATTTGATGAAGATGTTCCAATTGAATTTCTGCGAAACAACCGGGCCTGTTCAGACTTCGAGACTAAGGACGGGTTGTTTCGGAGTATTTGAACAATTCATCAAATTTCAACGTTCATTTTCAAGTTCTGTGAAAGATTTTTTCAAGTTCTGTTTTTATTTCAGTTTTGTCAAGCAACTAGCCTATAATGATATAATAACAGAACTTGAATTGGACTTTCACAGATCCCATAAAAGAACGTTGAAATTTGATGAATTGTTCAAATACTCCGAAACAACCCGTCCTAAGGGATAGATATTTCATCGAATTTCTAAGTTGTGATTCAGGTTCTATTCAAGTTGTTTTTATCCATTATGGGCCAGTTTTTTCACAGAAATTTCAACCTTCAACTTTCAAATTGACTTCCCACGTGATCGATGGCACTTATTGGCTCGGTGATGGATCCGGTAAATTTACTTCATTTAATATTTCAAACTGACAAAATTCTATTAAATGAAGAAAATATTTCGTCTGGAGCATTTTTTTGGTGTTTGATATGTTTTTCAGCTTTCTGTTTTCATCTTCATAACATACCTCAATTGGGGATGCCACAATACCACTGGCTCCAGACGGTTGAGAGCTGTTGGAACTCTTGTGCGGTATTCAAATAAAGACTATCATAAACTACTTAAACAGGCAAACTAAGCGAAGACGTAGAAAATATGCGTGGCTGAAGGAGTCGGTAGGGTTTTCCAATAAGAGGTGTTTTTTTGAATAGCCCGCTATTTCGGTAGATGTCACTTTTGAAGCTGTCATTTTTTGACATTTGACAAGTAGAAACCACGCCATTGCTAAAAAATGGAACGATACACGCTTCAAAAACGCATTGAAATTATTAAAATTCACTTGAGTGAATCAAATGCAAAGCATCATGAGTGATGAGGCCCATTTCCACCTCGATGGATTCGTCAACAAGCAAAATTGTCGCATCTGGGGCTCGGAAAACCCAAGAATTATTGTTGAAAAGCCTCTTTATCCTCAACGTGTGACTGTTTGGTACGGTTTATGGTCCGGCGGAGTCATTGGACCTTACTTTTTCGAAAATGAGGCTGGAGCAACAGTTACGGTGAATGGATTGCGCTATCGAGAGATGATTAATGATTTTTTATGGCTGGAATTGGATGGTATTGATCTGGACAACATTTACTTTCCACAAGACGGCGCTACGTGCCACACAAGCAGAGATTTGCAAAATGGGTACCCAAAACCATTTGAAATGCAAAATGGAAATGGGTCAAAACTTTTCCATTTGAAAATGCAAAATGCAAAATGGTTTTTAGAAAAGCATTTCAAATGCAAAATGCAAAATACCTATTTTCAAAATGCAAAATGGTTTCTCAGGTCAAGCAAGTAAAATAATTATACAAGTTTCATACAATTTTGTCATTTAATAATGAACATCAATGTAGAACAAAGATATTACATGATAGTAAATCCAAAAACACCACGACTACAGATTATGAAACCACAAAAAATTTGCGCAGGACTAATGTTGTCAACGTAAAAACATAGAAACTGCTATCTTACATTTAATATTACAGCGTCATGGCCCCATATTCAGTATTTTTTGTAATGATATCACTCAATTGCCAGGGCTCTTACCAGGGAGCAACTTGACAAATGTAAATTTTCTCTCATAGCGAGGTTGAGGACCGACTGATATTTGGGGCTTATGAAAAATTAATGAGTGGACATAGTAGGAAGAATGTTGCAAAAAAGCATTTAAAATGGAAAATGCACTGAGAAAAGCATTTAAAATGCAAAATGCAAAATGGTTTTTAGAAAAGCATTTAAAATGCAAAATGCAAAATGGTTTTTAGAAAAGCATTTAAAATGCAAAATGGAAAATACCCATTTTGCATTTTGCATTTCCATTTGAAATGGATTTATTTGAAATAAAGCACATCTCTGCACACAAGTAACGAAACCATTGATCTTTTACGATTGAATATCAAAATAACACCTCTTATTGGAAAACCCTGTACCATTTCCCCGGGGGAGATGAAAGGGGTGTCGATGACGGTGCTGTAAAGTTGTATTATAATTATTGTCATCAACTAATCATCACTGCACATGCGCGAATATATATCTATATTCCAATTAATCTATTAATGATGTGGAACAACAAGCACTCTTTTCCACAAGCCATGGGGTCAATTCTAAATGTCTCTAGATCTCTAAAAGTTTTTATTTACTTACGTATTTTACCCTCAAATTATTTAAACTTAATTTGAGAATTATATTATGAAACTTGTAGGTTTAAAGTACCATCCATAAGATTCGAAATATAAATATTTGGGAGGCCGGTATGGGTACCGCCTTCCCGGCACCATTTACTGGAAAACCAAAACCACCGCCATAGGTCACCCCAAGTGGTTCGCTACGTTTAGTGACTTAGGAGGGGTGCCCGGGTTCATTTGGGTGAAGTGTGTCCGGGTTTTGGCGACGGATACGTCCGCCCACCAACTGCGTGGCAGGCCGGATCGAAGAGAATGGTTGAGTAAGACGTGTTGACCTCTACAGCAAGACTCTCTCGGAACACGGTCTTGCAACGCAGTGGGAGTTTTGATGTACGTCACTTCTGGGCAGATTGACTCCCAGATTCCTACGCACCCCTCGTACCCTTTTCCTTCCCGGTATTTTCTCTTCTTCATTTCCTTAAAACCCACCACACAGCATCCCTAAAGATCACATAGGCCCCTTAGCTTAGCAAAGTCCTGCTTTGACTCCACCACTTTTGCATTTTGACTGTCTGTAAATTTGTTTGTGTGTTCCTTGTCCGATCAATCCTGTTACGATTGTAACAACCGTGTTTGATAGTACCTTTTTATTTCACCAACCAGAGCACATGAGACTGTTGCAAAATGGCAAGTCGGAGTAATCAACATTGCGCGAAGTCTATGTTCACAAAAATACCAGTATAGTATATTCAAGTTGGACAAAACCTGTCACACTAGGAAAACCTGTAACAATAAAAATAAATATCAAATAAATCAGATCAGCTTTTTTAAATCAGTTATCAAATATATTTGCATAAAATCGATAATATTAATAAATTGTGAAAAAAATTTAAAATGGGTTTTCACGCAATCCAACAAATTTAAGCAGCCAATTTGAATACAACAAGTCAAGCACGTAGGCAAGGACCTGACTCATAAATTAAATCAATTTTAATATTTAATTATTATGTTGCTCCTGAAAAAATGCTAAAACGTTAAATAGTAAGAAGGAATTTCGTCAAAAAAATCATTAAAAGCGTATCGCTTCTAAATCGCTTGATCGAGGCATTTCTACACATGGGTTAAAATTATTGCACTCTGTGGTCGATTTTTCTAAAATGTTTAGATTCTATTTATGGTGGTTAAAAATGCAGACCATAAAGCATGTGACTTTTTTGCACGGGTTCGATTTTCTTTAGACAGTGGCTTAGGAATATTTATTTATTTATTTATCCACTTCTTGAAGGCTTTTACATTAATTTTATAGTTAAGTTGTTCAAGAGTACAATAATATTTGTAAAGTACATCAATTACATAGTAAATTGAAATACTTTGTTTTTCTTTTGAATTGGAAAAAATATGTCATCGGAAACCAAAATGAATGTACTTCTTATACTCCAAATTGAATAAGCTCAGGAATCGCTGGAAATTTATCGAGTTCGTATACATGTATATACCTACATATTTATAGACATATAAAATTAATTAAGCTGACATTTTACAATTATGTTCTGTAGAAAATTTTGCCCAAGCATTTACTTTTAAGTGTTTATTTATGTAGTACCGTCTCAATTCCGTTAAACATTTTCCTTGGTGCCGTCATTTTGTTGGAGATAAAACTCATTTTGTCTTCTGTTTTCCCATATTTAACTGAAACGTACGTATATATTAGCAAACAGATTTATTATAAATTGGTTAAATTTTCATTTAATTTTGAATATCATTTTAACGAAAGTAAATGCAGTAACTTGGGGAGATAATTCTACAATTCTATCTACAATAAATAATTTAACAATCTACACGATTGTACAATTTAAAAGATGAATAACCCCTTTTAATATTCGAATGACTTTAGGTACTTTATTAAAAACTTTACTGTAAATTTTATACCAGTTACTTTTTGTAATATCTTATACTAGGGCAGACCCTATGAATTCTTGAAAAATCTGTTTGCAATTTAAACTAAAGCAATTTTATGTTAAAATCTTATATTAGGTATAGAAAGGTATTTATGGCATGTCTGAATTCTTCACATTCATTTCCGATTTTTCTGTGCCCAAAAATTGGCGTGACTGAAAGCCAAATAAATATAATTTATATGTAAAAAGAAAAAAATGTACATTATTTATAATTATTATATTTGAAATACTTTTTAAATGAAAAAAATTTCTACTATATCATCATTTTTAGGCGCCCCAATTACAAATAACAATCACACATAACAGCGGAATTTTTAATTGAAAATAATATTTAACGTAATATTTAATTATTAAAATAAAGAAACTTAAGAATTTTAAAAAAATCTACAAAATAAACTGTTTTCATATTTTTTTACTATGTCTTAATTTTTTCTGAAACTTAACCACCGTGCACTCAAATCACTTCAAATTATTTCTAAAATATAATGTTTTCTTTTTTATTGGTGAAACATACAAAAAACCTTTACTCACTTGTGGAAGAGGTCAAATTATAAAAAACAGAAAATTTCACTAATAACTTTAAAAGTAATCGTTTGGTTAAATAAAAAAAAACGTAATAGAAATTACTGGACATACCGTCCGGGAGTCAGACGACCTTTCCGGCTTAAGCTGTGGCCGTTACTAAAGAATAACGCTGTAAGTGCTTGGGGACCTGCACACGAATACAGTTTCGTGCGCTTCAGAGTGTTGGAGTAACGTACGGCGAGTTTTCTTTATCGGGACAGAAGTTTGATATTTCCGAGTGTTATATTTTAATTCATTCTTATGAATACATTAATAAAATCGCTAATTTTTCTAGAGAGATTCCTCGGGAAGTTACTAATTCACCGTTTACAAAAATAAAATCTGGTGCTTCCCGCTCATCTTATAGTTGAAAAACGTTTTATAAAATTGGCAAACCGTTTTTTACATAAGATATTGGTAAGGTCCTATTATTATTAATCTTATATATAAATAACTTGCATCCCTGGGAATCCCTCTAGAAACATTTAAGATTTTAGTAATACGTATATCACAAATAATTAAAATATGAGCGTCGGGGCAAATCCCCGTTATCACGGTATTGTGTCGCCTTAAGAGGAAGCTACAAGGCAAAATTATGTATATTCTTGGTAAACCTTATATTGTAGGTAATATGCATTAAAATCGCTTGACACACGGAGTCTAGAAACGTTCGATTTCAAGCACAAAACTTGTTTTTATTTATTTTGTAAATAATTTTATTAGAAAGCAAAAAAGTTGATCAAGTGAAACTGTCACAGATAATCTTAGCTATAAAACTGCATTTTTAAAAAGTTGTTTCCTTTACGCCTTCATACATTTCTTTTCAACAAATATATTTTTTAGTACTTTACATTTATATTTTTTATTGAGTAATTTATTTTTTATTTGAATTCTACTCAAGCAAAACGATAATGAAAACTTAAATTTATCTAAAGCATATTTTTCAGTATTCATAATGTATACCAATACGTTATAAAGATTAATCAAAATAGTGATTTAGCATTAAGTTTCGCCTTAAATACATGTTTACAAAATGTCCTTATTATTAGTATTAAGTATAATTTTTGCTAACAATCAGACAAACTTAATAATTTTAAGTGTTTTTTTTTTTTATAAAACCTACAAACTTAGGATAAATGACGAAATATGTATAAATGCATTGGCTTTAAACGCCAGTTAAAGTTTATCTGTTTTCGTATCAATATTCGGTGGTATGATTTTTTTAATGAGCGCAGTCGAATTCAAAAATTCATTTACGAACGAAAATCTCCAGCGCTCAACGCATTTTATCATAAATATCATGGCGCTCCAGTGCTTGTATATTATAGTAATATAAAAACGTAGTTAAATTATGTTTGTTAAAATATTTATAAAAATAAACACAAACATTTTATTGTAAAGCACGTTTGTAATAATGTGGATGCGACAAGACTTAAGATTTAGGTTTTTTTCTTATCAGTAAGTCCATTTATAAAACTTTATTACCAAAAATAAAAAATGAGTTAAGGACGTTGGAACTGATGACACACTTTAATGTGATTACTTTTATTCCACTTGTTTTAGTAAACGCCACCTCAAGAACGGTGAGAAATGGAGGGAAGAAAATTCCAGTAGTTTGGATGGGTATAGTTTTATATCTGAATTATTATTCTGGTTTAGGGGTTGGGAAAAGAGGATGGGGGTAGTTTTTAGAAATTTCATGTAGACAGTTAACTTTCTCTTTTTATGAATGTCAAGTGTGCAAAATTTCACCATTATCAGAATAAAACAAAAAAACAAAACCGCAGGCACTATTTTTTATATTTTATTAGCTATAGCTGAAGTCCCCGGCGTTGTCCGGGCTTTGCACGGAGTATTTCGAAATTAGATGTAGGCTGCTATTTTTATATTATTTTGAACGTCAAGTGTGTGAAATTTCGTCAAAAAGTATAAAATTTTTGCCTTAAGGGATGAAAAAAGGGGATGGAACTCTTCTTTATATAAATAGATAGACATACGTACGTAGACTAGTATTTATATTGTTAGGGATGGAATTCTTCTTTTTATAAATAGATAGACATACGTACGTAGACTAGTATTTGTGGTTATCTTAGTGTACAAAAATAAAAATCTCGTTTATTATTCACAATAAAATGCTGGCGATATTTAGGTCAACTTGGCTGGCGGTTTGGAGACGGAATACTGGTGAGTTGTTGATATCTAATGGATTTTTTTTTTTTTTTCCGATGTGCAAAGTCTCTTGTTAGGAGCTTTTTTTCTCGTTGTCTGAAGTGCGCAGGTACCTGGAGGGGGGGTTTTGTGCCCTATGTGCGGGCTGCCTTTAGGCGACTGAGTGATGTGAGATTGTTTTTTTTAATTTTGGTATGTGTGATTTATTTATTTATTTTTAAAAATATAATATTGTTTTAAGCCTGCACATTAGGGGGGGAGTAGAATGGAGATGGGGTATGGGTATTTGGAGAGGGTGTCGCTTGGATTGGGTTTACCCAGGCTAGAGATGCTGGGGTTGGGGTTTGATGCTAGGTTGCTGAAGAAAGTTTTGGCCAGATCGACTATGTGTTTCCTAAGTGGGGGGATTTTCGTGCCTGAATTTATTATCGAGTTTCTGACAAACCATGGACTTTTGGTGTATCGTCTGAGCGTTGCATTTTGGAATTGTTCCAGACGTTTGGTGTTCCCCGTGGCCCAGATGGGGGAGGCGTAGGTAATGATAGGTCTGATTTTAGCGCGGTAGATGGTGAGTTTATTGTAAAGAGAGGTTTTTGAGTTTGCATGAAGGAGGGGGTAGAGGGCACTAGAGGTTTTCCTGGCCTTGTTAAGCGTTTCTGAAATGTGGGCGGTCCAGGAAAGTTTTTTGTCAAGGGTCACTCCAAGATATTTGGCGGTGTTGTGCCATGGTATGACTTCGCCGTGAAGAGTTACAGCCCTCCAAGGGGTGCAACGGTTCTTTCTATGGGAGAAGAAAACCGCTACACTTTTGGAGGAGTTCACATCGATGCGCCACTTGTCATACCAGTCTTGGAGTTTGTTGATGTCTTGTTGGAGTCGGTAAGTTATCATCCTGGGAGAACTGTATTGCGCCAGAAGGGCCGTGTCGTCGGCGTAAATTGCTTTTTTGGAGTGGGGGGTTGAATTTTCTGGAAGGGGAATATCGTGTGTGTAGATATTGAAGAGGGTGGGGGACAGCAGGGATCCTTGGGGGACGCCTGCTGTCATGAAGCGAGTGGTGGAGAGGGCACTGCCGTACTTCACTTGGAAGGTGCGGCGATGTAGGAAAGATTTTAGGGTCTCGAGTAGCTGAGGATCGATCCCTGTGTCGTGGAGTTTGAAAAGTAGGCCGTTGAGCCATACTTTGTCGAAAGCTTTGGCTATGTCCAGGAATATGGTGCCAGTTGACCGCTGGGAGTTGAAGCCGCCGAGAATGAGTTCGGTGACTCTTAGGAGTTGATGAAGGGTAGAATGTTCAGCTCTGAAGCCGTGTTGCTCGTCGGGAAGTGACTTCGCGTAAATGCTTGAGGAGCCTGGTGAAGAGGATTTGTTCGAAGATTTTTCCAATGTTGGAGAGGAGGCTGATTGGTCGGTGGTTTTCGCACTGGAGCCGGTCTTTGCCAGGTTTGGCTAAAACGATGACGTGGGCGTGCTTCCAGCTTCTGGGGAAGTGGCGCAGTCGAAGGGCGGTGTTGAAGAGGTTTACTAGGGCCAGAATTGTTTTGCGGGGGAGGGCTTTTAGTGCGAAATTTGTGATGCCGTCGGGACCTGGAGCTTTTTTGTTCTTCCGACTTTTTATAGTTCGGCGAACTTCTGCGGGTGTGGTGAAATGAATGTTGGTGGAGGGGAGGTTGTTGAAGATTGAGTTTACTTTGCGGTTGACGTTAGTAATGTGTATGGGGTCGGCGTGTTTGAGGCTGGGGCTAAATTGTTTTTCTAGGCTGTCTGCGAACGCCTCAGCTTTGTCCGGGTCGTCGAAGACGAGCCCGGATGAGGTTTGGATGGGGTGGTTTGGTGTGGAGGTGGTTTGAAGGGCTTTTGCAAGTTTCCATAAGGAGCCATCTTGTAGGTTGATGCTTTGTAGCTTGTCGTTCCAGGTTGAATTGGAGTGCTCTGTTAGTGCTTTTTTAATTTGGGCTTGAAGACGGTTGATGACCGTTTTGATTCTGGGGTTTCGATATTTGTGCCATTGGCGACGAAGGGAGTTTTTTGTTTGGATGAGTGATTTTATTGGAGAGGGGAGAGAATCTTGGAGTGGGGGGGGCTTTTCATGAGGTGAGATTTTGAGGCTTCGGATATTGCTGAGGAGATGGTTTCGGTGAGTTCGTCAACCGCGAGGTCCAGGTCCGCGGTGTTTTGGATGGATGAATTTATTTGGGTTTTTTCGCCGACTCTGTGCGAAAAGTATGTCCAATCAGTTTTGGTTTTCATTGTAGGTGGTGGCGTGGGGGCGAAACGTTGGAGGGTTAACAACACGGGGTTGTGGTCAGAGCTGAGGTCGGTGATGGATTCAATACAGTAATTCCAGGATGATTTGTAGAATAGAGCTATGTCGAGTACGTCGGGGGTGTAGCCCAGGTCGGAGAAATGGGTGGGGTCCACGGGGGCGACGGCTATGGTGTCTGGATGGGTATCGAGAAATTTGTGTAAAAAGATGCCGTTGGGGTTGGTGACTCTACTATTCCAGGCGGGGTGCTTTGCGTTAAAGTCTCCTGCTAGGATAGTAGGTACGTCGCCGCCAAGAAGTAGCTCGAGATCCGACTCCCGTAGCCGCTGCTGGGGGGGGTTGTAAATCGAGCTAAGTCTCAGCGGGCCGGAGTGTTTCGTGTATATGGTTATGGTGGTGCATTCGAGCGTTGTTAATGTGGGTGTGGGGTTGTGTAAGTGTGCGAGTTTAGTTCTCACGTAGATGGCGGTGCCGCCTCCGCGAGAGTGTGTGCGGTCATTCCGGTACATCGTGTAGTTTGCGATTTTTGGTGTGTGAGCGGGGGTGAGGTGTGTTTCGTTGATTAATAAAATGTCCAATTTGTGAGTGTTGGTGAACAGACGGAGCTCTGGGAGTTTGTTTCCGATACCGTTTGAATTCCAGAATGCAATGCGTAGCGCGGAGGGCAGGGTAGTCGAGCTAGCCATTTTAGTTGGAGAAAAGACCAAAGATTTGGGGGACTGCTGCTAGAAGGATGGTGACGTAGTCGGACGGTGAGCCCGCCGACATGAACTTTGGGAGGAGATCGAAGAAGAGTTCTCCGATCTTGGAGAAATTTATTTTGGCGATAAAATCGAAAAAACTGAAGGGGGGGCGGTAGAGAGGGGGGCGATAAGGGGGGCGGTGGTTGAGAGGGGGGCGGTATGGGGGGCGTTAATGTTAAGGGGGGCGGTAAGGGTTGGGGGGGCGCTCGGGTTTGAGGCCCTGGCGTAGGAGATGGTTGGGTCAGATGGGCGGGAGGAGAAGGTGGTTTGGGAGGGTACCTGCGCACGTGAGTTTGTTCGGAGGGCGGATGGTGCTGGTCTCTTTGGGCAGAGAGAGTAGTTTGCGGTGTGGGGTCCAGAGCAGTTTGCGCATTTGCCGGGGCCGTCTTCCCTCTGCTTCAGGCATTCAGCGGTGAAGTGAGGCCCCGCGCATTTGACGCAGCGGGGGGGGAGGTGGCAGCCCTTCGAGGAGTGTCCGAAGAACTGGCATCGGTGGCATTGGGAGGGGGCAGATTTCTGATCAAGGAATTACACCTTTATGATAAGGTGGAATATGGAGGTAAGTTGGAAGATCTGCCTCCCTGTTTCTCCGTGGGTGAGCTGGACGAGCACCATTGGTACGTCGGTGCGGTCGGGTCCAGCTCGCATTCTTGTCACTGAAATCACCGGGAGTTGTTGGTTTTCCAGCTCCACTCTGATTTCTTCGGTGGTTATTGATGTAGGGATGCCACGGAGAACTGCCTTTGTCGTTTTACTGGTGAGTTCCTTCACGCTGCCGCTTTTATAAGTTAAAGAAGATTCTAGAACAATTTGGTTACTATGTAGAATTTTGCCAAACAAAAATGAAAAATAATAAAAGAACATCCAAGAAGCTTGTTTGGAAAAATCGAAACTTCTGGAATTCCGTTCAAATGAAGTAGTGGCGTACCACTACAGTACTCCCCTTCCAGCGGCACGGTTGAGGGCCGCGATAGAAAGAAAAACTGAGTCAGATCTTGCTTGTTGATGGTAATAGGAAGGGTTGGTGCTGGTATCGTTGCATTTATCTTGAGTTCAGGGCCACTGTATAGTTGTTGTATATTCTCTCACGTAAAAAAAAATAATATGGTTAGAAAAAACAAAATTATTATAAATTACAAACACTGTTCACGACACAGGCTGAGAATACACTAAAATAACTATTGTGAGCACTATTATCCGCGCTTGTGCGGAGATGGTCTGGTGCACGCAGCTCCACGATGCCTCAACCGATCACTACATCACTCCGCTTTCATCAAAACACATAATTTTGCATTTAGGGTTGAACGTGCTTTTAGGCGTTAAAGTAGTCCGGAAAACGAACACGCCTACCGGAATGTGTGGTCGTGTGAGTGCAATCCGGGTTGGTAGCGGGCATAGGAAGGGTTGATCGTATTCCTTGCGTAGTTTCCTTAGTTTCCTGGGCAATGTAAGCAGGTTTGAGGCGGTCTATGCTCACCGTTATCTCCTTTCCTTTGTTTAAAATGGTGAACGTTCTTTCGTTCCGGCGTACCACTTGGTGAGGGCCAGTGTAGGGTTTCTGAAGCGGGCTTTTTACGGTGTCGTCCCTTAGAAACACATGGGTAGCTGCGGGAAGGTCTTTAAAAATGAAGCATTTCCTTTCACCATGTCGGGAACCTTCAACCGGTCTTAGGTTATTAAAATGTTGCCTCAGCTCTTTGAGGAAATCGCTGGTGCTGTCGTCGTTCGCTGGCCGAGCAACGAGGAATTCTCCAGGTAGGCGGAGTGGCTCGCCGTACACCAGTTCGGCCGAAGTGGCAGCGAGATTATCCCTCCAAGCTGCCCTGATTCCCATTAACACTGTGGGTAGCACCTCAGTCCAGCGGTCGTTCTGATGGCATTTGATTGCTGCCTTAAGCTGGCGGTGTAGCCTCTCAACCATGCCGTTAGCCGCAGGATGGTAAGCCGTGGTACGTATCTGAGTCGTACCTGCCAGGCAGTTTAACTCCCTGAACAGCCTCGACTCAAACTGTCTTCCTTGGTCGGTAGTAACTCGGAGCGGAGTACCGAACCTAGTAATCCACCCCTGGTAGAAAGCACGCGCCACAGTTGCTGCTTCCTGATCCCTAATCGGGAAAGCCTCTGGCCATCTTGTAAACCTATCCACGCAGGTGAGGCAGTATCGGCATCCTTCAGATGAGGGCATGATGATGATGTCTATGTGCACATGCTCGAATCTGGCTGATGGTCTGGGAAACGTTCCTAGGGGTGCCGACACGTGGCGTGACACTTTGCTGCGTTGGCACTGTAGGCAGTTGCGTGCAAATTCCCTTGCGTCTGCCTTAATGGCCGGCCAGACATAACGTTCAGTTATGAGTTTGACCGTTGCCTTGACGCCTGGGTGAGCCAGCTGATGGACTGCATTGAATGCTGCGAGCCGAAACTTTTTTGTGACGAAAGGTCTCGCTGTATTTGAAGAAATATCACAGTATATTTCCGTGTTTATGCCGGGAATGCGCACTTTCTTGAGTTGTAGACTAGAACTTCCCTTAAAGCATTGCTCTAGTTCCGCGTCGTCCACCTGATCAGCTGCCAGTGCTGCGTAGTCCAGGGGAGCGTCGACTGACTCGACCCTGGAGAGGGCATCTGCGACGATATTATCCTTGCCCGCTACGTGGCGAATGTCCGTGGTGAACTGGCTAATCTTCATTACAAGATACATTGACTTCTCAAGGTGTCGAAATTGCCTTGGGGAGCATTTATCAGCCTTCTGATAAAAGGCGAAAGTGATGGGTTTGTGATCCGTAAATATGGTGAACGTCCTGCCCTCTACCATGTGTCTGAAGTGTTTCACAGCGAGGTAGATGGCCAGGAGTTCTCTGTCATAAGCGCCGTATTTTCTTTCAGCCGCGCTAAATTTCTTTGAAAAGAAACCCAGCGGTTCCCAGTAACCTGCGATGAGCTGCTGGAGTGCGGCGCCAGCTCTGGTGTCAGAAGCGTCGCTGACTATGGATAGTGGGGCTTCACACTTTGGGTGAGCTAGTAAGGTCGCCTGAGCAAGGGCTTCCTTGCACTTGTCAAAGGCTTCCAAGGTCGCTGCTGTCCAGGAAATGGGCTGCTTGCCTTTCTGTTTTCCAGTGAGGAAATCATTGAGCGGTGCTTGCGTCTCTGCTGCATTGGGGAGAAACCTCCTATAAAAGTTGAGAGCTCCCAGAAAGCGTCGTAAATCCTTCACCGTTTCAGGCCGACTGTAATTTTTTATTGCGTCGACTTTCTCTGGCAGGGGTGTAGTGCCTTCACCAGACACCAGGTACCCCAAGAATTTTACTTCAGGCAATCCAAAATGGCATTTTCTGGCGTTGACGACCACCCCATATTCCTGCAGGCGCTGGAACAAGGTCTTGAGGTGGTTCATGTGTTCCTCTTCTGATGATGAGGCAATGAGGATGTCGTCGATGTATGCGTAACAAAAGTCCAATCCTCTGGTGACCTCATCGATAAAACGTTGAAACGTCTGGGCTGCGTTACGGAGGCCGAAGGACATCACTGGAAATTCGAAGAGTCCGAACGGCGTGGATATTGCCGTCTTCGGGATGTCTTCAGGAGCTACAGGAATCTGGTTGTAAGTTCGTACCAGGTCTATTGTGGAGAATATCTTGGTATCCCTCAGCGACTGGGCGAAATCTTGGATGTGTCGGACTGGGTACCGGTCAGGTATAGTTCTGGCGTTCAATCCGCGGTAATCACCGCATGGTCGCCATTGGTCGTCCTTCTTAGGGACCATGTGAAGTGGGGATGCCCAACAGCTCTCAGAAGGCCGGGCAATTCCTAATCGGACCATGGTCTCAAACTCCTTCTTGGCCCGTTTGAGCTTGTCAGGGGCGAGGCGGCGAGGACGTTCAGCGACTGGAAGACCTGGAGTAGTCCTAATGTGGTGAAGAGTAGGATGGCGAACTTCCTTCATGGCGCCGTCAGGGCGCGTAAGATCCGGATACTGTTGTAAAAGTTTGTGGTAGGGGGATGTCCCTGTGACAGTCATAATGGAAGCGGTCATGTTGTTATTGCGCCTGCCTGTAGTTGTCAGGTTCGTCACCTGATCCAGCAATCGTCTGTTGTGGACATCAACTAGGAGCTCGAATCGTGCTAGAAAATCCGCTCCTATGATAGGCCTGGAGACGTCAGCAATGACGAAACTCCAAGTAAAATCACGACGCAGGCCTAGGTCCAGGTTGAGCGTCAGGCTTCCATACGTCGCGATGGTGCTTCCGTTTGCGGCCGCCAATTCGTAGGACTGCTTGGCCGGACGGCCTTGGACTAGGCGTCGTGGGTAAACACAGAGGTCCGCGCCGGTGTCCACGAGAAACTGGATGCGAGTTGCCCGGTCAGTTACGAAGAGGCGACTTAATTGCGTCGGGCTGCTGGTGCTGGTTGACATCAGTGTGAGCGGGGCGTCTCCCTGCTCAACGTTGCAGGGTTTTGCGCAGGAGCGCGTCTGGGTACTGAACGTAGGGTGACCCCTGGAATGACCGCGCAAGTGATGGTTTCGCCGACGAGGACTGGTACTCCTGGATGGGCGTTCCTGGGCGCGCAGAGTTGTTAACTCCCGTCGTAGGGTGTTTATTTCCTCTTGTAGCTGTAGCACCATTTTTTTCATAGTATTAAGCACGTAACCTCCGTAACTTGTCGTTGATGTTGTGGTAGCGCCGGGCGGGAGAGACATTTTTAAAATAACAGCTGTACACGATAACACTTTAAAAAAATTAACTCACGTCGTAGGTCACCACTGTGGTTATCTTAGTGTACAAAAATAAAAAATCTCGTTTATTATTCACAATAAAATGCTGGCGATATTTAGGTCAACTTGGCTAGCGGTTTGGAGACGGAATACTGGTGAGTTCCTTCACGCTGCCGCTTTTATAAGTTAAAGAAGATTCTAGAAAAATTTGGTTACTATGTAGAATTTTGCCAAACAAAAATGAAAAATAATAAAAGAACATCCAAGAAGCTTGTTTGGAAAAATCGAAACTTCTGGAATTCCGTTCAAATGAAGTAGTGGCGTACCACTACATATTCATATTGTTAGGGATGGAATTCTTCTTTATATAAATAGATAGACATACGTATGTAGACTAGTATTCATATTGTAAGGAATGGAATTCTTCTTTATATTTTAGGGATCTGGTGGTGAGGCACGAAATGAAAGACGTGTCGTGAAGGTCAGAGTGTTTATTTGATGAGTCAGGTAGCCGTGATGAGATGACGTTGGACAAATGTAGTACTCTCCGGATGCAGGCGGTGATGGCAGGTCAAGCGCGGGTCTGTGAGTCGACGCCGGGCGCTAGTGACCGGACTCGTTGACTGTCAGGCACTGGTGATCTTGGCAATCAGTACTCCAGTACTGACGGGAAGGCCGAAGGTGCGGTGGACCTTGTAGGCGGTTGAGCGGGAGCTGAGTTGACCAGTGAGGATGCTGCGTGTCCTCGTGGTGGTCATGGTGAGTGGATGAAGCGCTGGTCAGAGACGCTGGAACCAGGGCGCTGTAATCCATGTAGCGTTGGCCAGGGACGGCGATCTGGGCCAAATCGCTATGATGATAACCCGATGGAGTCCATGAGCAGAGCCGGGAGGAATGTCCTTCGCATAAATAAGGTGCGCGGATTATCACTCGTTGAACACCTTGTTAACTGATGGCAGATTGATGACTGACTGACTGATGATATCTAATGGATTTTTTTTTCCGAGGTGCAAAGTCTCTCTTGTTAGGAGCTTTTTTTCTCGTTGTCTGAAGTGCGCAGGTACCTGGAGGGGGGGTTTTGTGCCCTATGTGCGGGCTGCCTTTAGGCGACTGAGTGATGTGAGATTGTTTTTTTTTTTATTTTAAGTTTTAAGGCGGGGGTACTATTTTTTTTTGTACAATACTAGTTGTTTTGTATTTTGGTATGTATGATTTATTTATTTATTTTTAAAAATGTATTGTTTTAAGCCCGCACATTAGGGGGGAGTAGAATGGAGATGGGGTATGGGTATTTGGAGAGGGTGTCGCTTGGGTTGGGTTTACCCAGGCTAGAGATGCTGGGGCTGGGGTTTGATGCTAGGTTGCTGAAGAAAGTTTTGGCCAGATCGACTATGTGTTTCCTAAGTGGGGGGATTTTCGTGCCTGAATTTATCATCGAGTTTCTGACAAACCATGGACTTTTGGTGTATCGTCTGAGCGTTGCATTTTGGAATTGTTCCAGACGTTTGGTGTTCCCCGTGGCCCAGATGGGGGAGGCGTAGGTAATGATAGGTCTGATTTTAGCGCGGTAGATGGTGAGTTTATTGTAAAGAGAGGTTTTTGAGTTTGCATGAAGGAAGGGGTAGAGGGCACTAGAGGTTTTCCTGGCCTTGTTAAGCGTTTCTGAAATGTGGGCGGTCCAGGAAAGTTTTTTGTCAAGGGTCACTCCCAAGATATTTGGCGGTGTTGTGCCATGGTATGACTTCGCCGTGAAGAGTTACAGCCCTCCAAGGGGTGCAACGGTTCTTTCTATGGGAGAAGAAAACCGCTACACTTTTGGAGGGGTTCACATCGATGCGCCACTTGTCATACCAGTCTTGGAGTTTGTTGATGTCTTGTTGGAGTCGGTAAGTTATCATCCTGGGAGAACTGTATTGCGCCAGAAGGGCCGTGTCGTCGGCATAAATGGCTTTTTTGGAGTATGGGGTTGAATTTTCTGGAAGGGGAATATCGTGTGTGTAGATATTGAAGAGGGTGGGGGACAGCAGGGATCCTTGGGGGACGCCTGCTGTCATGAAGCGAGTGGTGGAGAGGGCACTGCCGTACTTCACTTGGAAGGTGCGGCGATGTAGGAAAAATTTTAGAGTAGCTGGGGATCGATCCCTGTATCGTGGAGTTTGAAAAGTAGGCCGTTGAGCCATACTTTGTCGAAAGCTTTGGCTATGTCCAGGAATATGGTGCCAGTTGACCGCTGGGAGTTGAAGCCGCCGAGAATGAGTTCGGTGACTCTTAGGAGTTGATGAAGGGTAGAATGTTCAGCTCTGAAGCCGTGTTGCTCGTCGGGAAGTATAGATACTTCGTGTATATGCTTGAGGAGCCTGGTGAGGAGGATTTGTTCGAAGATTTTTCCAATGTTGGAGAGGAGGCTGACTGGACGGTGGTTTTCGCACTGGAGCCGGTCTTTGCCGGGTTTGGCTAAAACGATGACGTGGGCGTGCTTCCAGCTTTTGGGGAAGTGGCGCAGTCGAAGGGCGGTGTTGAAGAGGTTTACTAGGGCCAGAATTGTTTTGCGGGGGAGGGCTTTTAGTGTGAAATTTGTGATGCCGTCGGGACCTGAAGCTTTTTTGTTCTTCCGACTTTTTATAGTTCGGCGAACTTCTGCGGGTGTGGTGAAATGAATGTTGGTGGAGGGGAGGTTGTTGAAGATTGAGTTTACTTTGCGGTTGACGTTAGTAATGTGTATGGGGTCGGCGTGTTTGAGGCTGGGGCTAAATTGTTTTTCTAGGCTGTCTGCGAACGCCTCAGCTTTGCCCGGGTCATCGAAGACGAGCCCGGATGAGGTTTGGATGGGGTGGTTTGGTGTGGAGGTGGTTTGAATGGCTTTTGCAAGTTTCCATAAGGAGCCATCTTGTAGGTTGATGCTTTGTAGCTTGTCGTTCCAGGTTGAATTGGAGTGCTCTGTTAGTGCTTTTTTTTAATTTGGGCTTGAAGGCGGTTGATGACCGTTTTGATTCTGGGTTTTTGATATTTGTGCCATTGGCGACGAAGGGAGTTTTTTGTTTGTATGAGTGATTTTATTGGAGAGGGGAGAGAATCTTGGAGTGGGGGGGGGGCTTTTCATGAGGTGAGATTTTGAGGCTTCGGATATTGCTGAGGAGATGGTTTCGGTGAGTTCGTCAACCGCGAGGTCCAGGTCCGCGGTGTTTTGGATGGATGAATTTATTTGGGTTTTTTCGCCGACTCTGTGCGAAAAGTATGTCCAATCAGTTTTGGTTTTCATTGTAGGTGGTGGCGTGGGGGCGAAGCGTTGGAGGGTTAACAACACGGGGTTGTGGTCAGAGCTGAGGTCGGTGATGGATTCAATATAGTAATTCCAGGATGATTTGTAGAATAGAGCTATGTCGAGTACGTCGGGGGTGTAGCCTAGGTCGGAGAAATGGATGGGGTCCACGGGGGCGACGGCTATGGTGTCTGGATGGGTATCGAGAAATTTGTGTAAAAAGAGGCCGTTGGGGTTGGTGACTCTACTATTCCAGGCGGGGTGCTTTGCGTTAAAGTCTCCCGCTAGGATAGTAGGTACGTCGCCGCCAAGAAGTAGCTCGAGATCCGACTCCCGTAGCCGCTGCTGGGGGGGGTTGTAAATCGAGCTAAGTCTCAGCGGGCCGGAGTGTTTCGTGTATATGGTTATGGTGGTGCATTCGAGCGTTGTTAATGTGGGTGTGGGGTTGTGTAAGTGTGCGAGTTTAGTTCTTACGTAGATGGCGGTGCCGCCTCCGAGAGAGTGTGTGCGGTCATTCCGGTACATCGTGTAGTTTCCGATTTTTGGTGTGTAAGCGGGGGTGAGGTGAGTTTCGTTGATTAATAAAATGTCCAATTTGTGAGTGTTGGTGAACAGACGGAGCTCTGGGAGTTTGTTTCCGATACCGTTTGAATTCGGGAGGCGCTCGGGTTTGAGGCCCTGGCGTAGGAGATGGTTGGGTCAGATGGGCGGGAGGAGAAGGTGGTTTGGGAGGGTACCTGCGCACGTGAGTTTGTTCGGAGGGCGGATGGTGCTGGTCGCTTTGGGCAGAGAGAGTAGTTGGCGGTGTGGGGTCCGAAGCAGTTGGCGCATTTGCCGGGGCCGTCTTCCCTCTGCTTCAGGCATTCAGCGGTGAAGTGAGGCCCCGCACATTTGACGCAGCGGGGGGGGGAGGTGGCAGCCCTTCGAGGAGTGTCCGAAGAACTGGCATCGGTGGCATTGGGAGGGGGCAGATTTCTGATCGAGGAATTCCACCTTTATGATAAGGTTGGAAGATCTGCCTCCCTGTTTCTCCGTGGGTGAGCTGGACGAGCACCATTGGTACGTCGGTGCGGCCGGGTCCAGCTCGCATTCTTGTCACTGAAATCACCGGGAGGTGTTGGTTTTCCAGCTCCACTCTGATTTCTTCGGTGGTGATAGATGTAGGGATGCCACGGAGAACTGCCTTTGTCGTTTTGTCTTCGGACAACTCGAAAGTGTGGAAGGGGGTCAGCTGCTCATCAAGCATCTTTGTAGCAAGACGGAAACTGGAAGAGTTGGAGGTGGTGAGTACGATGCCGTGGGGGATGACCTTTGCGTGGGCGTTGTTTACCCCCGCCGCCATCAGTTTTGTACGGAGGGCGTTCCAGTTTGTTGCAGATTTGATTATAATGGGCGGGATTTTCGCCGTGCGGTGAGAGTGTGCGGTGGGGGTGGTGAAGGGGGCAGCGGTAGCGAGTACGTCGGTGATGATGGTTTCAGTTGGGTCGGAGTCCGGGGTGGTCAGGATGGTGAAGCTGTTATGGGTTGGTATTCGTGAAGAGGGGCGGGGGGAGGAGGCGGGGGCCCTCCTTTTCTTCCGGGCAGGGGCACTCCATTCACCGTTCAGCGGGGGGAAATCTTCCTTGGGCGGGGGGGCGTGGATTTGTGCGGTGGTGGTCGGTTGGAGTATGGTGGTGAGGTTTAGCTGGGTCTTGGGAGCAAGCTTGGTTTGCGGCGGGGCGGGGGCCTTTACGGGCGACATTATAGGAGACAGGAGCTGAGGAGTGTAGTTTGTAGTCGGGAGCCTGGGTGATGGTGTGGTGGTCGAAAGCGAGGTCGTGGCTGTGGTGGCTGGTGGGAGAGTGGTAATAAAAGCTTGAATGACTGCCAGAGGTGGGTTTTTGGTGCGGAGGTCATTCAGTAGCGACTCTAAGTCGAGGTTGTGTCAGGTTCATGACTCCGACTGACTCGGCTGGCCTGAGTTCCTTCCCGTTGTCGCTTATATCGACTGACTGGTTTTTTTTACACTGAAGTTCGACTGTGGTTCGTTAGTTCCTTCACGCTCGACTCGACTGACTGACTTCTTCATGTTGTCGCTTTTAAAAGGTGAAGAAGCTTCTGGAACAATTTGGTTGCTATGTAGAATTTTCCAAACAAATAAATAAAAGAACATCCAAGAAGCTTGTTTAGAAAAATCGAGACTTCTAGAATTTTGTTCGAATGAAGTAGTTGCGTACCACTACAATATAAATAGATAGGCATACGTACGTAGACTAGTATTCATATTGTTAGGGATGGAACTCTTCTTTTTATAAATAGATAGACATACGTATGTAGACTAGTATTCATATTGTTAGGGATGGAATTCTTCTTTATATAAATCGATAGACATACGTACGTAGACTAGTATACATGTTGTTAGGTATGTACGTACTACACAGCTTCGCTCAATAAGAAAGAAATTTTAAAATATATATGTTCTTGTTAAAAATAGGGAACAAGCAATATACCTACATATAAGAAGGTACCGCCTTAATTTTTACAGAAAAATCTAAATTTAAACTTTTTTTATCTCGTTTAGGGAATGATGGTATGACCTGCGTAAAGTTACTGCATTTTACGTACATTTCGATTACATTGCTCAATAATATAAAATCTAGACAAAAAAGCGAAAATTTCATAACGCGAGACATCACCGTTTTATTTCATAAGGCGGAACCTCGCCGTTTAGTTTCCTAACGCGAGGCCTCTTCGTTTAATTTCACAAGGAGAGACCACGCCATTTAATTTCATACCGCGAGGCCTCACCGTTTAATTTCATAAGGAGAGACCACGCACTACCACTCAGTTTAATTTCATAAGGAGAAACCTCACCGTTTAATTTCATAACGCGAGACATCACCGTTTTTTTTATTTTTATATTTTTATTTTATTAGGTACAATATTTTTTACAATTCAGGTTTTCCAGTAATGTAGGCATCACTGGGTGGCTTGCCCGTGCTGAGGCCTTCATTTTATAATATGAAATATAAACTATGAAACATAATACATTTAATGAGAAAAATTATACATTTAAAAATAAAAATACATAATAATATATTTAAAATTTGAAAAAATAGTACATTGAAAATAATCTTGTTTGTTTGTGAGTGATGTATGTTTATATTGGTTTTGTGTGTTACGTGAAGGTTTTATTTGTATTTTATGCTACGAAATTTTGGTAATATTGTCTTTTTTGTTCTTTAATCCATTTTGTAATTTTGTGTGTGAATTTATTTTTATTTTCCTCAATTTTAATTTCAAGTTTTAAACTGTTGAAAGCTTTTATTGCATGGTATTGGTCGTGTATTTGTCCAAAGCTTGAATTTACTGTCGGAGTTTTTATGTTTTCTTTGTACGCTTGTCTAACTGGTCTGTTAATGTTATTTTGTGTATGTTGAAATTTATTTTTTTTTGTCAAAAATGTAGTTTAGTAGTGTTTTAACGTATAATTGGCGTATGTCTAGTGCGTCACAGCTGTTGAATATTTGGTCTGTATCAGTCAGACTATGTTTTTTTAGTATTACCTTTAAGATCGTTTTCTGTGCGGTTTCTATGTAATTGATAGCCGAGTTTGTTGCTCCTCACCAAGCAATAATTCCATATTCTATTATTGATTGGAAAAGTGCAAAATATATTGTTTTTTACAAACAATTGTTTTATTTTATATATGTTTCTTATGTTTAGGAAAATGTGTATTGTTTTGAGAAGTTTATTTGTGATTTGTTTGATGTGAGGTATCCATCTAAGGTTATGGTCAATTACGATTCGTTTAATTTCATAAGGCGAGACCTCTCCGTTTAATTTCATAACGCGAGACCTCTCCGTTTAATTTCATAACGCGAGGCATCACCGTTTAATTTCATAAGGCGAGACCTCTCCGTTTAATTTCATAACGCGAGACATCACCGTTTAATTTCATAAGGCGAGACCTCGCCGTTTAATTTAATAACGCGAGGCATCACCGTTTAATTTCATAAGGCGAGACCTCGCCGTTTAATTTCATAACGCGAGGCATCACCGTTTAATTTCATAAGGCGAGACCTCTCCGTTTAATTTCATAACGCGAGACATCACCGTTTAATTTCATAAGGCGAGACCTCGCCGTTTAATTTCATAACGCGAGGCATCACCGTTTAATTTCATAAGGCGAGACCTCGCCGTTTAATTTCATAACGCGAGACATCACCGTTTAATTTCATAACGCGAGGCCTCACCGTTTATTTTAATAAGGATATACCACGCCGTTTAAAATCATAAGGAGAAACCTCACCGTTTAATTTCATAACGCGAGGCCTCACCGTTTAATTTAATCAGGACAGACCACGCCGTTTAAAATCATAAGGAGATACCTCACCGTTTAATTTCGTAAGTTTGTTTGTTTTATAAAAGATTATTACTGTACCTGAATTTTAAACAGCAAATAATTTCGCTCGGTCAATTTTGCAGACATATTTTTTTGTCATTTCTTTGGTACATGGACCTCTAAAATCTTGCGATCGTGGTAATATTATTGTATTCCATTACTTATGTATTTTACGTAAATTATCAAAATTTTAGTTTTATCTCTGACGTCGATGTGAAAAATGTATACTGCACCCATCAGACATGTAATTTAAGATGTTTTCAATAATACAATGACGCATTCACCAACTCTCGTATATATACGTTTATGAATTCTTATAGAAAATCTACGTACAATTATTTTTTATTATTCATTTTGCAAATGTTGGGTAAAGTAAAAAATGTCAATCAATTGAGGTCGACAAATCACGTGACACTGTATAATGAAAACATATTGAAAATTGACTAGAATCGTTTTAGTTTTTTCTTGCAAGTTTTAATTTACGATTAATAATATTCAACGAGATTCCCTCAAAATTGAATTTTAATTTTGCTGGAAAAAAATGTGTGATGTACCTACTTGTTTTTCATAACATTATTATCATTAAACTAATGCAAATACAGAAAAAGCGCACGTAAAATTTTAGGTGTGAAAATGACATTATTTTAAATATCACGACCAATCAAGTTTGGTAGTCATTGGTTCCCACAGGGTATTGCGACTCCGATCCCTTTTTAGCTTAGCCCTCCACCATTGCAAAAGCATGCATGCATGCAAAAGCGGCATGCCGCTTGAAGTCCCAAAGGCCCTTCTGTGCGGAAGGAGAGAGGCTCTTCCGATTACCTATCACCCAAGAAGAGAGGTGGAAATTTGAGTGGCAAACGGCCAACGTGGGAAATGCCCACCTTATACAGGACCCCACCGAGAGACAGCCTGGGTTCTCATTGTCTCGCAAAACCACTGTGCCCACATGATGCACAGATGGGGACTTTAAGGACCGGTTGTTTCGGAGAATTTGACCAATTCATAAAATTTCAACGTTAATTTGCGAGTTCTATTCAAGTTCTGATATTATATCATTATAGGCTAGTTGCTTGACAGAACTGAAATAATAACAGAACTATAAAATATCTTTCACAGAACTCGCACATTAACGTTGGAATTTGATGAATTGTTCTAATTCTCCGAAACAACCCGTCCTAAGAGTCGGCGATGTTTTAATGTGGTGCGGTGCAGACTATCGAACATATGGTCAACTAACGCCCGCTCCATTCATTCCCCGGCGGGATTGATGAGGTTCACATGGCGACGCTTGAGGCCCTGAATGGCTCGCAGGCTTAAATGTCCCCCTCTGACCCCCCACCATACGAATACGATAGAATTTGATATTTTTATCATAATTTTTTTTTATCAAAATAACAAAAATATCATTAATTAAATGTAGATGTCACCTGTGAGAGGTAAAAACATATTTTTTTGAAAAACAGTGTTGTCTTTTGGCTTTTTCTAAAAAAACATCGCCATCTGTTAAACGTAAAAGCAACACGCCCTATTATTTTTCAATCTGTACAGAGCTAGTCCATCAATAATACATATTCATTGATTGAATGGTTTGCATGCAAGATTCTTACACTTGTGTAACTAAGACTTATGTAGGTTCCATGATAACTCAACACAGTGACTATTCAACGTGACGTGACGTGACTCTACGTGACCTTTAAAAAGTGATATAAAGTCATTAAAATCGTTCAAAAAAATTAAACCTAACCTAACCTAACCTACTTAATCCAGTTAGTAAAATTTTTGTTACATCACTATATAACTTTCAAAAAATGAGATGAATTATCATTTTGATGATTTATCCGGTCACCCTTACTTAAATGCTTTAAGAATTTTTTTAATTCCTCTAATCCCATAGCCCTTTCCCTCTTCTCACCGCCCGCCACTTGCTCTCGAGGCCGCCCCCGACCTCCTGGATCTCACTAACGCCCCCCGGGGGTCGATATCACCACGGTGGGAATCACTGGTCTGTAATATTTGCTGATTTCTGTTAGAGCACATAGTTTCAGTTCGCAACGCCATTTACATCGTGAGATATTGAAATTTGAAATTAACACATAAGTATCTAAGGTAAAAAATGATAATAACATACAATTCAGTTTCTTTTTTTTAATTGTTTCGAATCTATGTAAATAAAAATGTAAGTGTTCGTTTGTTAAAAATCGTAAGTCTCCCAAAGTTCTTGACCGATTGCTTTGAAATTTTGACACAACGTTGCGTTTGAATACGCGTGTGTTTTTATATACCTATATTATATAGATGTCACCTGTGAAAGGTAAAAAATGCATTTTTAAAAAAGCGCCATCTGTTGGGCGAAAAGCAACGCGCGCTATTGTTTCTCTATCTGCAGGAAGACCGAACCACAGAAACGCGTCGTGGCGTATAACTTGCTAATAAATAATAATAATAGTTTTTTTCCATAGTGTATGCAATACATTTCATATTGTGAAATTTTTAAATAGTAAAATATACAATAAAAGTGTGGTAATAATTAAAAAAAAGCAATTGGGCGAAACTGCGATAGAGTAAAAAACATTAAAATAATGTGGGCGTCTTTCGTGATCCACAAGTCTGATCATTCTTTGCTTAAATTATCATTTTGAAATTCAAATGGGATTGCGATACACGATGTCAGAGAGTTAGCGCGCGTGGTAAATGGGCTAGAACCAAAAAGGTACCAAGTAACTGGCGACGTCGGTTTCTATTCAAATCTACACGAGTATTTATATTTAGTATGTGTTATCTATACGATCCCGTGAAATGACAAAGTAGTATAGTCACCAGGAAATTGAAAAAGAGTGCCACGACGTGTCCCCGTTAAATGTAATTTATCATTAAATGCGCTAATTTTTATTATTTTGTCACGTTTCTGCTGACATTCTAAATAATTATAATTTGTTTAAAGCTGATAATTTATCGAAATGATTTTTTTTGTCACTTTCTTCATAAATTTTATGATTTATTTCAATGTTTAATTATTTTTGTTGAATATATGCACATAATCATTTAAAAAAAAATGTAAAATGAAAGATACTCTGTACGGGTTGTTTTAGAGAATTTGAACAATTAATCAAATTTCGAAGTTAATTTAAGTTCTCTGAAAGTTCTGTTATTATTTCAGTTCTATAAAGCAACTGACCCAAAATGATGTAATAATGAAACTTTGTTAATTTGGAAATTTGAACAATTCATCAAATTTCAATGTTGATTTTCAAGTTCTGTGATAGTTCTATTCAAGTTCTATGATTATTTCACTTTTGTGAAATAACAGAACTTGAAAAAAACCCTCACAAAACTTAACTAATTTTAAATTTGATGAATTATTCAATTTCTGTGAAACAACCCATCCTTAGTATTTACCATTAAGAATTGAACCGATACTTGAAATGTCTTTAGCCGTGTTTGGTGACCAGATCCTCATCTTCTTCACCTCCTCACTACCTTCAGCCTCGCAACATACCCCAAGTCATTTGTCATGGTCAAGTCACGGTCTCGCCTTTGTCAGTATATTATATACAGTATTTGGTGTCAGTATATTATCTATTTCTGATCTCCCTATGTTTTGTATCCAGCTTAAAATTTGAGATTTAAATGTTATAATACTGTTGTGAGTTTTAAATGAGAGTGGGATTTAGTTGTAGTGTTTAGTACTACAGTATAGGAAGCTGTTTGCTTAAATGTTAACCTCTAAATAGTAGAAAATAAAGTCGATATCCGCGTCTCTCTTTTTGAGCGCTAAGTTCTTCTAAACTACGCAACGGATATTGATATAGTTTTACTATCATTTAGAGAATTTCTCCCGAAAGGTTTACATACATAATACATGCATATTTCATTTATAGAAAGTGGAAAAAAGTCGATGTTTTATAATAAAGTCTTAAAAATATTTTTTCGAAGAGTACATTGCTAACGCTGGCTAAACCTCATGAGATACATCAAAATAATGTACTACGGAATTATATATCATGAAAAGGCCTACATAAAAGTTTTTGATGATATAAGTCTAACTCCTAAGGTTAACCCCCAGGAAAGCGGGGTACACGTCGGATAGTGATAAGTAAATGTTACGAAATTGATAAATTTCTGATTTCTAATAATTCTGTTATTTTCCACACAATTTTAAAAACTCGTTGATGACGCCATACTGAAACCTTTAAACCTTCAACAAATCATTTTCCAGGTAATAAGGTCAACGATCAACAAATAAAATGATAAAATATCTTTAATAAGTTAGACTTAAAAATAACAATAAAACACCAATGACGCAGGATATTGTGATCATTGTGAGAACTTTATTACTGTTTATTTCTTATTGGGTTTATTAATCAAATTACCGCATAAAATATAAATTTCCATTGAGATTATTTTATTATCAACTTACCACTAAAATATTAATGGACTCGATAATAATTGCAATATTTATATTGTTGACAACCTTCTGTGAGTGTCTATTGTCTATAGATATGCTTATCTGTGCAGACGGACAAAAAAAACTAGCAAACCTGTTTTATATAAAATCGAACATAATATGGTAGAATAAATCAGGTTCGCCTGAAGAAGACGTAGCATGATCAAGTGAGTTAAATTCTTAAGTCAGGTCATGTCTCCACACGCCATCCTCAAAGATGACATAGGCCCTGTGGAAAATAATTTTCCTCAGGGCCTCATTTGTAGGGTTAATGTAAAAAAAAAAAAAAAATATCCCGTGATTTTTCACGAGTCTGCGCTAGTTACATAATACTTACGATGTGAATTAGCTTCCCATAATATACACTTACTAAGTTGCAGAAACATTAAGTTGCTGCAATATTATATTAAAACTAGCTGATGTCCCCGGCGTTGCCCGGGCTGAATACAGAATTTTTCGAAATAGGATGTAGACAATAATTTTCTTCTATTTTGTACTTCAAATGTTCAAAGGTCGTCGAGTCAAAATACTGCTTTAGGAGGTAAAAGGGGATGGGGTGGTTTTTCGAATTCTCATGTGGACATTGACCTTCCTCTTGTTTTGTAGGTCAAGTGTGCGAATTTTCCTCAAACTGGAAATAAACTGTTGATTTGTATACAAATCAAATCCACGCAGCCCGCCCGCCACAAACAGACGATTATATTTATATAGTAGATATTGATAGCACTAAATGACAAGCTACCCTATTATTATGATGATAATGTAACCTACGTAAGGCGGTGTTACCTACTTTTCGTACCCAAATAATTCATAGCAATAAAGTCATTAGTAAATAATTAAGAACCCATTACCATTTACTGAGGGGAAAACATAGATTGGTTTAACCAACAATAGATCATGTCATCGGTGTAACCAGTAATAAATCAATGTATGCACCTTCAAAAAAAAATTTACATTTGAAATAGTATAAAAACGTCGTCTCAATGTGGACTAACCACAGTTTGAAAATGGCCTTGTAAGCCGAAACAGCTGTCACAATAATAAAAAACTAAAACACTTGCAGAACTTAATAATAATATTATCAAATTTAATCTAAATTAAATATATAAAAAAATTAAATGGAGTTCTACGAATTAAACACAAAAACAATAAATAAAAAAAAAAAAAAAAAAAAAAAGCAATACTCTTTATAATAAAATCCAGAAATTAACTGCAGAAGAATTAAAATGTGTATCTCTTGTAAAACATCTTTTATTTTATATTATTTTTATATGAAACGACAAAAAATGAGATGACTGTTATGTTTATAATACATTTGACTAATAAAATTTCTTATTGAAGACAGTATTAGCGATTTCTAAACGAAAATCTCTACGGTGCCCCTGTAAGACAAGGGTCCTGGGTTCGAGTCCTAGATGTGACCGTATCCTTTTCTGATTTTTTTGTTTCAGATTTTCGATAAGAAATCGCTAATATTGTTTATATATTTATTTCTAAAAACAAAAGCTTGTTAGCTTATTTCATCACCTTTCAAAAACAATTTATAGTTTTCGGATACGTTCAGAATTATTAAATTTATTTCGATTTTATGGAATTTTTATAGTATTGTTTTATACACAAATTCCTCGACATTCTGACAATGTCTTTAAGAAATATAACAGTTAATATGCTAGAGCCCCGAGGGTTAAATGTTAACTCACATTATAAACTAGACTAGATATGAATACTTTTAAAAGTGTACCAACGATTACAGTTGTTTCAATCTTTAGTTTCACCAATTGATAGACTCGTTCGCTAGTAGAAGTTGTCTTCAGAAATCAGGTTACGCCTACTTTTTTGTAGAAGATTTTTTTCCATATAGCCGAATATATAATATATATCCGCTGGCTCTTCGTTTCATTTGTGATAGAATCTTTGGATGAGGTCGTCTCCTATTTTTTTTTCTGTCAAGAGGATTTCATTTTTCAAAAGCTTTTCTAAAAAATGTTAACAAGTAATTTTTTTTTAAAAGCTTATAACGAAAATAAATTAAATAGAAAATGGTGTTGACCAGAGAAATGAAACAAATACAAAACATATAAACGAAGTATGTCGAAGTTTTCAGTTGAGATTTTCTCTGCAAAATGTATTATAGTGATTTATTTTTGGGTGTTATGTCGTGTTGCGCTACTTCATTCTTTAGCCATCGTTTAAGACAGCATTACATATTATATCATCAGGGCAGATTTACAAATAATTTTATGGATATTGTGCACTTTCTCTAATTTTTCCGTGTAATATATTTTTTTCCCTAAATTTACGTAAAAAAATATTTGTAAAGGATTATTTATTTATCTATTGCTATGTTAATCTGTGAGAAACAGTTAGGGCCTTACTATTAAATTTTACATATTTTATAAACAATCATTGAAATATTGTTAATGGTTGTTAATCAGTTGTGTAAAATTTAAAAGACATTTTTTACTAGTTCGGATGCATGCGAATTCTCAGGTTAATGATGTATGTTGTCTTGTTAATTACTGTCTGTATATGTGATTTCTCTTTAACAAAAAACATAAATAGAGACAAGATTTTTAAAAAGAAGTAGGAAGGTATTACACGTTGTTGCATTATCATAAAAAGTACATATGTGTCACCTTGGGATCAAAATATTTTGCTTACAATTTTTACGATTCATGTTTGCACTTCCTACTAACAAAAGGTTGTGGTCGAAATTATATTTGTCTAAATAGTTTTTATGCAACGAAGCGTTATTAATGTTTGCATTTTGTAGCCTTTTCGCCTAGCTGTAGTTGGAAAATGTGATTGTGGTTGATTTATGCAAATATTTTTGGATCGTGCAGGGCCGTATTTGGAGATTGATCACACCTTTCTGTGACTACGGGCGCCCTCATTTCAGTGCATTTCAAGTCACTAAAGCATTGTGAAGTTATATACCTAATATGAATGGTTTGACCACGAGAGAAAGATTCCGAAGTAAAATTTAATAAAAACTTAAATCTTAAGCCCGTTATTGTATCGGTACCTATATATATATACATATATAAATATATATATATGATATGGAATAATTTATATGATTACAACTGGCATTAAATCCACCTTTACGCTTGGTTATATATTTATTTGATAATAGGTAAAGGGACGGCCTCCGTGGTTGAGGAGTAAGGCTATCGACTGTCAAGCCGGAGGTCGCGGGTTCAAATCCCAGCGTGCAGAAATACATCTTATTTGATTAATTTATGTTTTTCACAAATAACTAATTAAAAATAATATGTATTATATTTGCGGCACGTTCCAGAGTGGATGATACTCTCAGTATCGCCCTGGTGTAAGGTCACTATTCAGAATTGAAACGTTGCTTGAAATGGCTTCTGTCGCGTTTGGTGACCAGATCTGAATAGCCAATTACTTCCCACCATCATCTACCCCTCTCCACTACCTTTAGTCTCACAACATACTCCAATTGGATATACATTATTCTCACTGGATCCAGACGGTCGGGACCGGTTGGGACTCTTGTGCGGTTTCACATAAGGGAAATCTACACTTATCTGAGAAACCAATTATGGATTTCCAAAATTACACTAATACATTACAAATTCCTAAAGAAAAAAACACGTCACATCCGTTAAACGGTGTTTTTTTTACAAATTGTATAAAAACTCTAAACGCTTAGTATCGAGTTGCTACCAACAAAAAAAATATCTTTAACTAGTTTTTTTTAATTTGGCGACACTGTTTTTTGTATCTAGCAATATCTTCTCGAATGCTATAACATTCTTCAAGCGCGGAAACCGCGGTTGACAGCTGTATTTATGTATTTAAAAAAAACTAAATTAAAAAAATTACCTTCGAAGAATGTAACTATTTTAATTTTTCTTCATTCTTCAAATCTTAACTTCATTGCGTAAAAAAAAAAATATTTAAGTATGATGATATCATATTATTCAATCCATGCAGCCTTGCATTTTTGTTTGCCGAAATCGTGTATCAAGTCAAATAAAAACAATCTTAGCGCAATTATCATTAAGACCTCATTTCCTCTCTGATTTCCCAATTCGCCTCTGTAACATTTGCGGGAAAAAGCCGACACGAACGTCCGCCATATTGCCCGAGCTGTCATTACACCGCGTTGAATTTTCTAATTCAGCGACAGCTCAGTTGAAGTTAGTGCTGCGCACCAGCCGGACGCGCCGACCGATTTTCCTAACACTTTCTTTCGCCAGTGCGCAGGTGCTTCGCGGTTTCTCTTCGTGTTTGAATAAAGAACAAAAAAACGAAAATTTAAAAAAAAGTTTCGAATTATTAAAGTTCTAATTTAGTTATAAATTTAAATGGTTTTGTAAACGTGACTTAAGTGCAATACTATTTGGATTGTGCTAGTTATCTTTTATACAGCTGAATTGTAAGTACTGACTCATGTAAATTTATGATTATTAATTAATTTTATATAATTTCTAACTGGTCGATCGACACTCTGGTTTGTATTTTTATGAGGCGGATGTAATATGGTACGATGTTGTAGAAAACAGGTATTCCATAGGTATTGGAATTTTTATGTAATAATTATTTCGTAATTTTTCTTTTCATTTTTTCTCACTCACATTTTCATGATAGACGTATGAAATTATTGGGTGGATACCTATTACGAAAACGATGGTCTTTGATAAATATAAATAATTATGCACTCGAGAGAATGACATTTATCAAATCTTGTTACAAATACATTTTTGATATATCTAACATGATCTTTTTAGACTGTGGTTGATATGAAGTGGTGATATAATATATATACATTAAAAAAAAGAAATGCTGACATTCTTGGGTTACGAATAACCTAAAAATGTTTGAAAATCTCCTACTTTCATTATCACAGTAAGCGGTAAATATTGCTTGTGTTGTGATGGAGGACTTAGCCAGCCGAGGAATTGAATACACTACTTCTGGGTGGGAACCAAACGCGATGCCAACTCAGCCACGGACCGGACATACGTTTATGTTATTACTTTATTCAAAAGTTAAATTTTTTTAAATACCTTTTTAACAATATTAATCTATTCCTTTTGGAAATTTCTTTCTAAAATAACGTCAAGAGTCGAAAATAGTCGATCTCTGAAGTCTAAATAGAAAATAGTCGACCAGTGAAGTCTAGACAGAAAATTGTCGACCAGTGAAGTCTAGACAGAAAACAGTCGACCAGTGAAGTCTAGACAAAAAAAAAGTCGACCAGTGAAGTCTAGACAGAAAACAGTCGACCAGTGAAGACCAGACCTTTTTAACAATAATAATCTATTCCATCTAGATATTTCTTTCTAAAATAACGCCAAGAGTTGAAAATAGTCGATCAGTGAAGTCTAGATAGAAAATAGTCGACCAGTGAAGTCTAGAGAGAAAATATTCGACCAGTGAAGTCTAGACAAAAAACAGTCGACCAGTGAAGACCAGACGTTTTTAACAATATTAATATATTCCATTTGGATATTTCTTTCTAAAATAACGCCAAGAATTAAAAATAGTCGATCAGTGAAGTCCAGACAGAAAATTGTCGAACAGTGAAGTCTAGACAGAAAATAGTCGGCCAGTGAAGTCTAGACAGAAAAAAATCGACCAGTGAAGTCGAGACAGAAAAAAACTGTCACGTTTACATCGCGCCAGAGGTCAGCGTTTGAAAGGTTTTGCTGCGTCAGAAAAAAAATTTAAGGCAAAAATTATTAAAGGCTGTAGGTACCTACCTACTTACATTAACGTTTAAAAATGCAATCAACGTTTATTTCTTATATTACAGTAATTGACAGTAGTAAAATATAGCAATTACATCGATAACAAACGCAATTCCATTCCACTATAATATATCTTAGAAATAATTGACAATAAACCACAAGAAAGATTGATTCCCAGAAATGGTGGATAAAAATCACACGATGTTCAACAACGGTGAAAAATCAACAGTACTTACTTATAGGTGTATTCTTCGATGGCATTGAAGCAAAAAATGAATATTTACACACACTTCATTGTTTCTTATTCCGATTTATATCTCATTATAATAACACGGCGCATTAAATAAATCAATTCGTTCTCATTAATAAATTGCTGAAAGTGAACAACCTTGCAAATTTTTCATCGTTATCAATTGATCAGACGACCAAAAAGCAAATTATGGATCAGCAATATTCGAAATATCTGACTAGTAGGTACCCGTTAAAAAAAATTACGTAATTCATAGAATTAGAATTTTAAAATAATATTATATAGGTATCTCTACTTATTTTTAAAGTTTCAACAAAAAATATCGGGATGTGCATTTTAAAATTATAACCCGGGATCATTGATTTGTCTAATTTAGTTTATGCCCGGGATAGATGTTTCAAAATAAATTATGTAGCAATTATTTAAGCCCCCGCATTCCCAATTTCTAACGATTTATAACAAGTTTCTCGTTAACTTTTTTAAGTAATTATTATGTTATTTTTGAAGATCATTACACATCTGCCCAGATGATGGACACTGCGATGCTGTACGAAACGTTGGCTAAAGACGGAGGTAGCGCAACACGGCATAATACCCCAAAAACAAATCAAAATAAGAAGATGGTTTGAAAGGGAGATATGTAAATACGAATCCGTAGATGAAGCGCGCCAATAACAAAAAACCGGTTCCATGATAACTCAACACAGTGACAATTCAACACACCTTTAAAAAGTGATATAAAGTTATTAGAAACGATGAAAAAAAATAACCTAACCTACTTAACCCAGTTAATAAAGTTTTTGTTTTATCACTTTCCATGACTTTATATAACTTTTTAAAGATGAGATGAAATATCATTTTGATGATTTATCCGGTCACCCAAAAAACCATATTACTTAACCCCCCGCATACTCAATTTCTACCGATTTATAACAAGTTTCTCGATAACTCTTTAAGTTTTAAGTTACAAAATAAAAATGTAATTTTTGAAGTAAATGTCTATACATTTCTTATGCCGAAACGTTAATTATATGAAATTGCCTCGATAAAAAAAAAACGCAAAGTAAGCTCCGAAAATTATTAAGAACACGTTTTGTTTTGTTATTTAAATGCAACCAAAGCATTTGTCAAGAGATTTTTACTCTGTTTCAAACGAGCCGTGTTTTATTAAATATTTAATTACAATAGTTTTTTTTAATACGCGCTCCCTCTAATCTCCATTTCAAACCATCTTTGAACGCTTACTACGAGAAACTTATTATAAATTGGTAGAAATTAGGTAGGCGGGGAATTAATACGTGAGTATGAAATGTATCGAGAACATCTCCTATCCTTATCCTACATTCCTCTTCATATCCCCCTTACCTAAAATTAGTTTTGAGACATAATAAAACTACATCTCCAAGCAACTTTAGCATTAGAAACTTATCTTTGTATTCTATGTATAAGCTATTTGTTTCTTACAAAATCTCTAAATAGTGTACATTAAAGTCGGCATCCGCATCTGTCTGTTTGAGCGCTTGGTTCTTCTAAACTGCACAACGGATTTTGATAGGGGTTTTACTGTCATTTGTAGAATTTCTTCCGGAAGGTTTATATATATAATACATGCAGATTATGCGGTTAGAATGTAGAAAAAAGTCGATGTACTGCAATCAAGTCTTAAAAAAATATGTTTGGTTTCAATATTCACAACCTCAAAACCTTACTCTAAACCATTCACAACCCCTAGCAATGCCGGGTACATGTCAGTATCAAATAAACAATAGTACATCGTCTCGTGAATATATTATTAATGTAATATTACGATTATCCGCTTCCTCTAGACGTCGCGAGTTCAACCCTCTACTTAGCTAAGCCCTCCAAACAAAATTGTTCGCTTATTATGATGAAAGTATAAAAATAATTCAAATATTGTCAGGTAATTTGTAACCGCAAGCATTCTGAAAAATAAATAACTGTTATATATTGATTCTAAATGTGACCTGACTCAAGTATCAACCTAATTGATTATGTTGATTGTTCCGTGCAATCTCAGGATATTACTGACTTCTTATTTTAATTAACCTACGAATCATGAGTTCCCTTACAGCTCCTTTCTCTGCCCATCCATTCTACATCTCCAAACTAAGTTTCCATTTCTTAATTTTGTTTATTATGCTTACACTGGCCTTGTGTATTATTTTTCCTGTTAGGGAGTGTTCAAATTTTACGTAAATGGCAATCCTTGTCACTCCTTCGGTGTTTCAATGGCAGATGCTCCGAACACGCAAAACATGCGTCCAACATTTGTGCAAGGTTAACATTGAATTTGTCACATGAACACGGGTCGTTCTTGAGTTCAACAGCTGAGCTGTGAAACGATTTGATGTCGTCCGTGTTTCCTCCCTCCCACACCATGGGTCTCTTTAAGACCCATGGTCACTCCATTTTCTCATCACTTAAACCCTCCACACAGCATCTCCAACGATGACATGGAGTTAATAAAATAAAATATTTAAAAAAATATTTACTGGTAGGTAAGTACATAATTTATGTTTTGTAAATCTCATTTTTTACGTTTGGATGCGTATTTTAAAACGAAATTAACATTTTGCTTTATATATACCTAATTTAGTAATGTTTGTACATTTAAAAATCTAACATGGATCAAAACATAAATACCGGCTTCGCCCGAGATAAAAACCTTTTTTTAAGTCAATATCCATGATAAAAAATATTTAAAAAATCAAAAATCACCCCGTCTCGGTTAAAATTTAACATGTTGTTAAAAACTTGTTCCATTATTTTTTTAATAATATAATCAATAATAATATTACTATTCATTTGATTCGATAAAAATAGAAATAATAAAAAGAAAAAAAATATGTTTGTGTTGAATTATCGGCTCAGGGGCATTTTTTGCTCAGTTTTTTAAATATGAGTTCTTTGGGCAGTTAAACATCGTGTTAAGTCCACTCGCAAATTGTGCCAGTTTAAAAAAGTGGTGTTCGTAAGGCTGTTAACTTTTTTTTAAATTTTATTTTTCAATGCTGTGAAAGAATAAGCTAAAGCTTTAGGGATGGAAAAGGTCGAAAGGTTATTTGGATGTTATAGACTATTATCTTTTTGTATGGATAATTTTTTCTCATTACCCACGAAAAAAAATAGTATTGCTAATTTATTAAGAATCTATTCGTAATCCAAAAGTTCGAACCCAAGTCGAAATTTATGCCCATAAAAATGATAATTTTTCAATAAACGCAAAATTTTTTAGATTTTGGTATTGATTCCTTTTCAAGCCATAGTTTTGAGAACGAATCCGAAATTTCATTCCGTTCGGCGACATAGTTTCCGAGAAAACGTCATTCGAATTCTAAATTTATGCCCATAAAAATGATGTTTTTTCCAAAAATGCAAAAACGGGATTGCAGGCACTTAACAAATGAATTGATAGGTTTCACGATAAACTTTTAGTAAAATACGATTTCAAAACATATGTTCATAAAAATGCAAACGCAGGTGCGTGAACACGTGTTCGGATATATTGGAAATTTACTAAAAGTTTATCAATAGTTTGAAGAGATTTTTAAAAAATTAGCATTACTCAGTTGTCTTCTTGTACGTTGTCAATGTATTACATACTTAAATACATCGCAATGTGTGTGATAGCTTACTATGCGAAAAAGAGACGAAAATATACGAACGCTCCGCGCGACGCTGTTCTTTCAAGTGCGTCATCTACGCATTTTTTGAACAAAAATATTTTTTTTACTCCCCGGTTGTTGAATTGTTTTGCGCTTCCTCTTTGAGCCAGCGATAGGGACAGCCTTGAATTCTATTGCTCTGATGATGGACATTGCAAGGTTGTCCGAAATGAAGGAAACGCAACACGATTCATCACTCTGATGTCAATAATATGTAACCTAGTGCTAGCTAGAAAATCGTGTATAATATTTTCGTGATGCAATGTTTACGAAGCCTCTACAATTATTGTACATCCTTGAGACAATCATAATATTTAAATCACTTCTCGAATATAAAAACAATATGCGTTTGTTAAAGGAAAAGATTATGAATTTTCAAGATGCAAAGATTTCGGAACTAATTAATAAAAAATACGCTACAAAATTCAAAAAAGAAAACTCAGAAAATTTCGTTTGTATTAGATCACTACTTCATATCAGATTTGTTTTATGGTGAAAAACGAAACACGCATTTGTCTATACATTTACCAGTGTGTGTGTTAGTGAGTGAGTATCCAATTAAAATATTGCTATCATTATAAATAAATGATAAGATTTAATAATAATGACATCAAAAATTTCTAAAATGCTATACACCAAGGCAGTTGCATACAGAAAAAATCACAGTGAGAACTGCAAGCACTGCCTTGCTGTCGAAATATAATTCATATCTAACACAATTTTACCGTGCTAAATAATCTGGAGATAACTTATAGTGTAAATACATTTTTTCTCCCAATATGAGTTTCCAATAACTTAGTCAATTTAATAATAAAATATCAATTTTTCATCATTTTTATAATTAACTAGCTGTACCTCGCCACATGTGCTGTGGCTCATTCTGTATGTGCAGATAGAAAAACAATCGAGCGTTTTGTTTTTATGTTTTTTTTCTCAGATGACATCTATATGATATAGGTATATAAAAACACAGGCGTATTCGAATGCAATGTTGTGTCAACATTACAAAGCAATCAATGAAGAACTTTCAGAGATTTAACATTTTGAACAAACGAACATTTTTCATTTATATATATATTTTACTACATCACCTCACATACGCTATACTGTAGATAAACAGGGGTTTAAGGGACGTACCTTAAAATATAATTGCACGGAGTAAAATGAGTATTGCAGATTTATTAAAATCCTGTTAAGGTGATAGCGGGCAATTTCCTAGTAAACTATTATTAGTACTTTCATAATATATCGGAACACGTGTCCATGTTCATGCAGCTGCTTTATATCCTGTTATTATAAAATGATAAAATGCGAAAATATTATAATTTTTATTTATTTATTTATTTGGAAAAGTTGACAGCAAATCTTTAATTATATAATGATACAATAATAATATTATTAATTATGCCAATTATGAACTTTCCACTGATGAATAGTTAATGGTGTTACAATGGTGTACAATGGCATAGAGATGTTCTCTTAAATTAATTTCTTGTTTAGTTAGAAAATATTAAAATAAATGAGGGTGGGGGGGAGGAGGGGGAAATATAGGATAAGGATTAAGAGGCAAAGGACGGAAATATATAGGAATTGAACTTCTAGTTTGAGTTTTGTTGATTATTGAGTTTTTGTTTTATGTCGCGTAAAGTCGAGTTAAATATGTCAATATGGTAATAATTTAAGTTAAAAGAGTGTGTGGATCTGTAGATAAATGAGTTTGTTTGGAATTCGTCTTATGAACACGTGTTCTGACATAACATTCGGGTTTTACTGATAGTTTATTAGGAAGTCTGTGAATTCATTAGTTAAAGACCTTCTGTCCCGTTTTTAACAGGAATGCGAATAATTTTAAGAGATTTTTAATAAATTCGCAATATTTTATATCCGCAAGTTTTCTCAGTGTGGTCATGTAAATTAAATATTCTCAGGTGAAGTTGTTTTTATTTTTGATTTTTTTTTTCATAATGAAACAAAACTTTCTTTGGGTAATGGAAAAAATTCTTTCTAACTCTCTAATACCTACTGTGTTTTTATGATTTTGGTGAAAATTATCACTGTAGACCAAAATGCCATCTACATTATTTCTTACTCCAAATACGTTCAGGATTCATTGGTTAACCAGTTGTCTGTGGTGACGTCTGTGACCTTGAAACAAAATTACACGCCAAAAAATCGTAGATAATTTATTCCAAAGCCGTCAAAGAAACTTCATACAGCAAATAAAATGTATTTTCTAAAGCAATATTTAGTGCAAGGGAATCTGAACTTATTCTTCATTCAATTTTTTTGTACATAAGGGTTAAAATCGTTAAAAAAAATCATCGATTATGGAGAACACTGGTGTCCCATCCACAAGAGTCAGAGTCAGAAACGTCTTGTAAATGACGAAGGAATTACGTCATTGCCTTAGTCGACTTTTAGTTAATAATTAATTAGGTACCTTTTACAATTTCTCTCGAAAGTGTTAAAGTTCTATAAAACTGGACTATGCTTGACATTTGGTATTATTACAGATGACAGATGGTATTCTTACATCATCTAATATCGTTCTCAATCTAATTGTCCGTTGAATAATATATTCATCTGATACAGTCATTACAGCAATCTTGACGGAAGCAATCTTTCCAACGAGCTTTACATTGAAATCAATATAAAAAAATGATAATTCACATAACATGTAATTGAATGTTAAATTTGTAAATACTCACTAATTCTTTAGGCTTATCTTAACTGCAATAAACCTTCTAGTATTGGAATTAGTACAATGCGAAAATTATAATATTATATAAGTCATAATTAGTCGCCTGAAATATCCATACAAATAGAAAATATCTCCCGAGTAAAAATAAATGCCTCCGACGGGAATTGAACCCGAACTTTCTAATGCCCGATCAGGTGCTCTAGATCACTAATGTGCAGTAGTACTTAAATCAACAATTACTGCTTATTATATTTTTTCACCTGTAAACAACCAACTTTATTTTTATACGAAAGGCTTTGCTAGTGCTAAATTTCCCACTAGATGGCGTCGAAACATATTATATCTACATTTTTTGTGAAATATTTTGACTTACAAATATTATTATTATTTTAATGATAAACTAATGTTTATAATACAAGGTTTTTTTTAGTGAATGAATAAATTCCGACGACGGGATTTGTATTTTTACGCGGGAGATATTTTCAATTTGTATGGATATTTTAGGCAACTAATTATTGCTTATAATAATTTGTTATTCTTTGTGCTAAGCATAAAAAACCTTGTCTTATAAGCATTAGTTTATCATTAAAAAAAATATTATATGAGTCAATTCTGAATTAACAACAAAAGCTTTATACCTATAAAAAAACAACCTGCAAAAAATATGGTTTTTACTATAATGTATCTATTTTCAATTTTCGAACTAGTTGCACCATCTCTATTATTCGTTATCCTATATTTTTTTACTGTCTGCGGATTGAATCTTCCTTCCAACTGGCTGCTGTGAACTTTTAAAATGTTTTTAAAAAACTTTTTATATTTGGCTGAGGATTGAATCTTCCTCTCCAGGGAATGACCAAAATATGTGAA
Organism: Hesperophylax consimilis; assembly: GCF_061612785.1. NCBI lineage: Eukaryota > Metazoa > Arthropoda > Insecta > Trichoptera > Limnephilidae > Hesperophylax > Hesperophylax consimilis. The sequence continues at coordinate 10,685,364 of NC_142857.1, forward strand.
AATCGCTAACACCTAAGCCACATCCTAATGGGAGATTAGCGAGATGATGTAAATTTTTAAATATAATGTAATTGTTTTTTTATTAAATGCGTGTGGAAAAGTTGATAGAATGCATTGTCATCAACAACAAATCTGTCTGCCGAGTTTTAGCTTGATCGGATGTCGGGAAGTGGATTAGTTTTTACTTCCGAGATTTGCATTTATTCTCTCACGAAAACAAAATCAATTTCAAATACACGTATTTAAAAAATGTCATACTATCGTGAAAAGTAAAATGATAATACATTTAATAATACCTGCTTTAATCATTAGGTATCTTATTACTGAATTATAATTTACACGTTTCAATTAATATACATGTGTTAATAATTACACAATCATATGAAAATTATCATTGAGTGCTGAAATCCTTCATATAAGTGGATTCTATTGATCGTACAGCCTTCGCACTTGGGAGGCTTTTTACGATGTGCCACTTTTTGCAACCTGTTGCTATCGACCAAATGGACACCTTTTTCCACCCGGCCACTCAACCGGGCAAAGTGCAATTTCGGTGGATATTACAGTCAGTAAAAATTAATATTAACTTTCATGTGTTAAAAGTGAAATTTATTTTACGATATAACGGCCGCTAAAGATATGTATGTGTACACAGTTCTGTAAACCGGATCTGCTGACAAAAAATACTAATATGAGATAATTTAATTTTAATCTTACGTAATTTTTTGATTTAAATATGTGCTTCTCAATGTTTTATTGGCATTGGATACGTCGGGGTTTTTGTAATAATTCGATTTTTCTTCTGATTCACCGAAATATTTAGCTATTGTGCGACTCGTCGCAACAGGTTAATGCGCCATCTATTTTGAGAAACGCTGATGGGATCACAAGTGCCTATTTTATTTTATCGTTTGCAAAATAGGCAGATACACCGAGAAAAATGATCGTGTTAAAAAAGTGATAGCAAGCCAATTTCCTGATAAAATATTAGTCATTCAGAATATATCGAGAACACTTGTTATTTTCACAATAAATATCATGCTGAATATGACAAAATTTGTACGTCAATATCAACGTCAATTTTTGTATGAACACGTGTTTCGCCGTCCTCGTAAAACATTCGCTTTTGACTGATACTTTGTTTTTGGATTTGGATTTCAATTTATTCGTTAAAGATCTGTAGTCCCGTTTTTAACAAGAAAACGAACAATTTGACTAGTATTGAATAAATTAAGAGGCTTTCTGTGGTGGTAGTAGGAGATTTTCAAACATTGTTGGGTTATTCGTAACCTGGGAATGTTTGTCTTTCTTTTTAAAAAAAAAAAAAAATTTCATATCATTAAGTTTTATCCGAGCATATATCTCCATTATTATGTCATTATAATTTGAGATTTTTACTTCCAAAGGTATCCATAGTCGATATATCTTTGGTTTTATTTTTGATAATCTATTGGTAATATTAAAAAAGTAACACACAGACGCACAAACGTAATTTTTCAAAAGATTTATCTTTTCCGTGAAATATGTCTACGTCTTTGCGAAGCCCGCAGAATGCGCCGATCTGCTCCCAACTAGCAAAAGGGCAAACGTATACTTGTCTGTGGTCTTCCCAACAATATTCAAATATTTATTATTTTTCTTAATAATGAAAATATTAAGATTATTAACATGGCGCTGAACTAGGACAAAACCAATGAACCTCATTCGTCAATGATCAAACTTCTGCGTTAAAAAATGAAATTAAAATAAAAACACGATTTTCCCTTGTTTTTGGTTTGCGAATTATATTGTTCTGATTATAAATATTGTAAGGCCGGGTTGATTCACAAAATTTTAAATATTCATCAAATTTCAAAGTTTGTATTCAAGTTCTGTAAAACAACCGACACATGATGAAATAATAACAGAACTAGAATAAAACTTTACCGAAATTTAATTAAATTTTGATTTGTTTTTATTAGTTTCAATGAAAAAGTTTGTACGTGATGTTAGTATAAATTATAATATATAAGTCTAAATTCTATTTTTTTCACAATCCTCCTCACTAGGGTTTCCTGCTATGAGGCAGTCTGTAGTTTTTAAAACGTTTGCATTTAGTTTCAAGTTGTCTTTACATCGTCTTCATAATGTTAATATCACTTTGTTCTCTCAGCCAAGTTTTTACTTTTGTTTTAAATATATTCATTTCCGTTATTTTTTTGTTTGATTGGGTAGAGCATTGTATAATTTCGTAGCATAGAATTTAATATTTCTCTGTCCAAAATATGTGTTCAACCTGGGAGTAACGAGTATATTTTTGCTTATTGCTCCGGTTGAGTATTTATGTTGGGTAGTGGAGTATTCAGATATGTTTTTTTTTTGTTGAAATAAAAAATCTCTTAAACTATTTAAACTTATCTTTTGATGAATTGTTCAAATTCTATGAAACAACCATCCTAAGAGTTCTTATTGTGACCTTTTTTAGACCCAAATCAACTAATTCTTTACTTCACTCCATTTATAATTCGCTTTAAAAGGTGCCCACCTGGTGGCGATGCAGTTCTCTATAAAAAATAAACAAATGAACATCACTAGCATAATCATATGTAAATAAATTGGGTTGTCACGACCACTGAATACGAATAATATATATGCATAAGTGCGTTATTTAAGCAGGTACCCATCGGCAGGTATGAATTGTATGCAGTACTTATAGTGTATGATCTTCAATTATGCTTGCGGTGTTTCATTATGCCGTCTTTATTGTGTATGATCTTCAGTAATGCTTGCGGTGTTTCACTATGCCGTGTTTATAGTATGTGATCTTCAATAATGCTTGCGGTGTTTCATTATGCCGTGTTTTTAGTGTACGATCTTCAATAATTCTTGCGGTGTTTCATTATGCCGTGTTTTTAGTGTGTGATCTTAAATAATGCTTGCGGTGTTTCATTATGCCGTGTTTTTAGTGCACAATCTTCGATAATGCTTGCGGTGTTTCATTATGCCATGTTTTTAGTGTGTGATCATCAATAATGCTTGCGGTATTTCATTATGCCGTGTTTTTAGTGTATGATCTTCAATTATGCTTGCGGTGTTTCATTATGCCGTCTTTATAGTGTATGATCTTCAATAATTCTTGCGGTGTTTCACTATGCCTTTTTTATAGTGTATTATCTTCAATAATGCTTGCTGTGTTTCATTATGCCGTATTTTTAGTGTATGATCTTCAATTGTGATTGCTGTATTTCATTATGCCGTGTTTCTAGTGTATGACCTTCAATTATACTAGCGATGTTTCATAAATGTCGTGTTTTATTCCCTCTTAGTATAATTAATACCTTTTCTCTTGCTTTCACCCTTTAAGGGTGTTCTAGATCATTATTTTAAATGATAGGGAAGGTGATTCTTAGTATGTTAATTTTATATAAATAGGCAAATTGAATAATAATTTTGGAGAAAAGAGTCAAATTCAGATTTAAAAGAGATGAGAATTCTGATGTTGAATGGAGGGGAGGCAATTTTAGATAAGGCTTGACAGAAAACAGGATTTTATGGGATAACCAAAAAAAATTTGACCACAGAAAGTACAATTTGGGGAAGCAACCTCAAGTCAGTTCCGTGGTGGAAATTTACTTCCTGCATTAGACGTTTTCTTCATTAGATTCTGTTCCTAGCCATTCTTCTCCAGTCCTCAAACCTTTGTCTATGAAACCTGTTCACCTCTACTCTGATCTGCCTCTGGAAAATTTCACTCTGGTACCCTTTATAAAGTCAAGATAAACCATTATATTTTACCTTTCCTGAACAATGAACATTGTTTAATGTTGAGAGCCTACTTTCACCAAGATATCGCACGTTAGAGGAATTATCACTCCTTCACATAACATCTGTAAGATAAGGTTACCCGGAGATCCACTTTTCACAGTATAATTATTAAGGTAGTTTATTATATCTCTTAGTCAACCGGACGTAAGTAAAAACAAAATTGAGAAAAATTCCTGACTCTTAGATTTTCGAGAATATTAAATACTAATATATACTATATATTACAAAATTTTCACCCCGAGTATAATAATAAATAATCATTTTTCAACCAATAAAAAAAGAAGAAAAATAATTTTAATTAATTTTTTTGTGGATAAATAAAAAAGAAGAAGAAGTAAACTTCCTTATTGTTAATAAATTCACGAATTTAATGAAGGTGCTTGTATCATTCACCTTTAACAATTCACTTCTTCAAAGATCAATTCATTATTTTATGTTTGATGGTCATTCATATTATACGCATCACGAGAGAGTTCAACGCACGAAACCTAGCCCCTATCAGCCTCTTTCAACTGAATGGCGATAGCTAAGGCCACGGATTCAGGATCAGTAAATAATTTTTAAAAATCTGTAAATCAATCTAAGAACCTAATATAATATAACCATTTAAAACTTGTGAGAATATTGCGTTACAACAAAATGATTAATTATTTTAATGTTCGGGTAGATAGGTAGGTACGCGTTAAATTCGTCATAAATACATATTTCACAACATATTTGTATACCTTCAACTTTTTTTAATCAATCTAGTATTAGGCAGAGTGGAAGATAAGACGTTTTGGTGACTATATCTAAATCGACAAGTACTTACCTACCTCTCTCTTCCCAATCACTTTTTCCTCCCCACTACGTTTAGCCACTCAACATATTCCAATTAGGGATGCAATAGACTCACTGGCTCCAGACGGTTGGGATTGACATAAAAGCACGAGATCTAACCTGCCATAACAAAAAAGTAATATTAATAACAAGAAATTTAATCTGGAATTTAATTTTAAAAATTACGCTTAAAATAAATTCGACTCGTCGACTATAAACAATACATTTCACTAGTGGACCCCTCAATTCTTCGCTATTGCTAACGTCTTTCTGTGGCGTCTTCACTTCTTCCACCATATACCACAATGTTACTTTTAAAAAACTACATTACATCGACTTCGTATCTCATTTCGGTGCTGAGATATTGCGTTAAGTATTCCTCGGGCGTCCCCGACTTATTCTACCATTAAAAATTCAAACTACTCTCTAAACACTTCTGGTACTAATAAGAACAAACTTTGATATTTTCAGCGATTATAGTATTCTACTTTTCGAGTTTTGCGAGCACAGACAAAAGCAGGAGAATTTTTTTTATTTATAACTAGCTGACGTTTACCCGGCGTTTCTGGGGGTTATCCTTAAGATATAGACATATGGCATCGTTGATTTTTTTTAGACCTTTTTAAGACATACAATTCCGTACTACATTATTTTGACGTATCTCATAAGGTTTAGCCAGCGTTAGCAATGTAAGCGCCCGAAAATATTTTTTTTACGACTTGATTAAAAAACATCGACTTTTTTTTACTTTGTATAAATATCACACGATTCTATTACAAAAACCTTACGAAAAAAAAAATCGAAATGATAGTGAAAATCCTATAAAAATCGTTTTTTTGAAGAACCAAGCGCACAAACAGACAAACGCGAATTGGGAATTTAAAAAAATAATATTTAAAGAAGATTTAAAAAAAATTATATATTAAAGATTACCCGAACAAAGTAACAATGAATATTAGAAATGAAATTATTTTAGAAGATAAAAAGTTTTGCCGATTATCACAACATATTTTTATGACTAAATAAATGAAAAGATACAGATTTAAAAAAAAATGGTCCGTTAATAATAATAGCCTTTTGCCTTCGAGTGGGCAATAAGGAAATTTTTCGTAAATATGCAGTAGAGGTGAAAAAGTCACAAAATAAATTAAAAAATGGATATACATGTTTCGTTAATGGTTGTAAATAAGAATCTCATCAATATTACTATTTTAGGACTGGTTTGAAGTTAGCCATATTCAAAATTAACAGATTTGAGGGAAGTTTTTTTCTGCAAGTCTGAATCAATAATGTCAAATATGTAATATAAAAATAAAATAAAATTTCAGAAAGCTGTTCTAATTCTTCATTTCCTGGCCCATAAAGTTGATTTTTAACTTATAAAACTTTTTGATGTTTTACTAAGAAACCACATACAGATTATGATTCTTAGTCAAAATGCGAAATTTAAATCAATGTGTCATTAGATGAATAATTATGTACCGGGTCCGGAAACTTGTGTTACAAGCGAGTAACATAATGAATTTACATCACAAGTTCTTGTTCTTCAACTAAAAAACTTTAAAGGGTTAAAAAAACTTTTCGAGCCGGGTCTACGCTTTGACGCACTTTAAAAGCCATATTGTCAATAACAAACATTTTTTTTTTTAAATTTGACTTAAATCGCATGTTAAAATTGGACTCGATTTACTAATAAACGTTTAATGCTTATGCGTATAATGCTCAGAATAGCATGCCTTATTAAGTACTAGCTGTGCTCCGCCACGGGTTGCTGTAGCGCAGTCTGTTTGTGCAGATATAAAATCGATATCGCGAGTTGTTTTTACAAGCAAGGACCAAAAATCATGTTTGTCAAACAGATGGTGCTTTTTTAAATTTAAACATGCTTTTACCTGTCATAGGTTACATATACATAAGATAGATATATAAAACACATGCGTATTCGAATGCAATGATTTGTCAAAATTTCAAAGCAATCGGTGAAGAATTTTCGGAGATTTAAGATTTTGAACAATTGAAGTATTTTTCATACATTTTATAATAATTTCCTAAACTCTAACATCGACATTTTTTAGGATTCTCTGCACAAATTTAAAAGTCGCATCATGTCAATAATATTATAAACTGTTAAATGCGCATACATACACACACACTCACACATAAACATACACACCTATACACTACACAAGTCGCCCGGTAATTACTGAATATACATAGGTACCACTTATGAGATATTACAAGGAAACATGTCAAAGGTTCAAATTGAAATATTTAATAACTTTTTTTTGTTATTTGTTTTTGGGGTGTTATGCCGTGTTGCGCTAACTCCTTCTTTAGCCAACCTTTCAGACAGAATTGCAGTGTCCATCATCAGGGCAGATGTGGCTAAAGAAGGAGTTAGCGCAACACGGCATAACACCCCAAAAACAAATAACAAAAATACTTTTGGCCGTGAAAATCTTAAATCATATTTATTTAATATCTGTATATTTCTATAATAATAAATCAATATGCTTACTTATTTTCAATTATCCATTCTATAAAAAATCACCGACCGCCACTGCTAGGTAAGGTACCTCACGCACTTAAAAGATTTTGCCAACAGTTCCTTGCCACTCTAACTCCGTAATATATTCACATCTGTCGAAATTTCCCCATTGGTTCTATCGGAATTCAGGTAGAATTACAAAACCCTTGGCCTTCGCCGACATTGTCCCACATTTCTAAACCGGAATTATCTCGCACAGCTACGCTCGAGAGCGCAGATTTCGGATTGACATCATTTTGACGTACGCTACTCATTCTCGCCGCGGTAAGAACAACATGGAACGGTAAATAATACAGATTGAGGTCTGATTTAGTAGAACGAATTCAGGTGAGAGATTTTACATCGTTATATAGCGGAAATAAGAACAGCAATAAATTATGAAGTATTCAAAATGTATAACCTTAAATTATTTTGAACTTTCAGTCTAATCCATTGCGTAGTAGCAAATTTCCTTTTTTACTTTCTTATATTTATACATTTAATTGCACAGTATATTGAAATGTTAATCATACTATTTTCATCTTGTCCTTATCAAAAATACTAATGTCAGTTGTGAGTTTGTCCGTAACTCTGGTTTAATGAACTCTTGGAACTCATTGTAAAAAGGCTACCAGGCTAAAATATAATTTTGAGAGAATTTTTTTTTAACCTCTTTTAAGTGTTTTTCAATATTGAAATCATAATATTCCGTGATTTTTCACGGGCTTGCGCCAGTAAATTATAAAATATTATAAACCAACCACGAATAACTATGCACATTTGATGTCTATATTGAAATGTATAGGTAATATACTATATTGAAATGTTAATCATACTATTTTCATCTGGTAATTATCAAAAATAATAATGTCAGTTGTGTGTCTGTCCATAACTCTGGTAATGAACTCTTGGAAAATTATTTTTAACTTCTTTTCAATATTGCAATTAAAATATCCCGTGATTTTTCACGGGTCCGCACTAGTAAATTATAAAATATTATTAACCTACGACGTATAACTACGCGCATTCGTTATCTTTTACCATCTTTTACTAATAAATTATCATGCATTTTGCATAAAACATATATAAATAAATAATTGTTATTAATGTTTCTGTTGCTTATCTTTCCTTTCAATAAATATTTTCTTTTTCTCTTCATTTTCCTAATCCCAAAAATCAGCTTATTAGAACAGAACATACGCACATTAATATGTTATTCATGCAGAATATATGTAACAAAATAAATACATATTTATAGTGCAATTAGCTGACGTGTTTCCGTCGTTGCTAGACTTTTCTCTCTACTTTCTATAAATATAATATGCATGTTTTATATACATAAACCTTCCGGAAAAAATCTCTAACTGATAATGAAAACTTTATCAAAATCCGTTGCGTAGTTTAGAAGAACTAAGCGCACAAACTTACAGACACAAATAGCTAGATAATAAGCTTTCAGTCGAAGTATTGCTTCAGTGAAAGAGCACCATTAGGAAACGAAACTTACATTGTTTGGAACTGCTACGATAGTCGTGATTGGTGACCCGAGCTGAATAGCCAGGTACTTCTTCACCTTCCTCTCTCCTTTTATTCACCATTCCTTTCGGCCTCACAAGATACCCCTATCGGGGATGCCGTAGTCTAACTGTGGGGTTTACGAGATAGTATATATGTTGCAAATATATTCTCATAGTTATTTGCAATCCTAAGAAAAATAATGCAGCCAAGGATATCGGAAATTACTAAGGTTAATATTGGTAATTTTAAGCTTTTATTATTTATATAAAAAAATTATGTATATTCTGTGAACTAATGCTGTGTACTAATTAATTATTACGCGTGACAGTTGTTTCGCCTTCTGAAAGCATTATCAAAAATACAGTTTGATAATGCCTTCAGAAGGAAAAACAAAATATATTTGCCAATTTAAATGATATATTATTGAATAATAATTAGCGTTATAAAATTCAAATAAAGTGTGAAAAATTACACATGATAACAATAAATATTTGTAATTCTTGAATTGTATCATGAGATTGATAAAAATGACGGAACATAATTAGGATTCAATAGCTCAATTGGCAGAATGTTGCTTCGGTAACTTTTTATTTTCCGTGTCTTGGAATCATGTTTCTTGGAAGATTTGCTAATATCATCTTTATTCAATAAAACAATGAGATTTTTTTAAGTTTCAATAAGTTATTGCTGAATCATTTAACTGACTGGAAAGAAAAAAAAAGATGTCGTAAACTTAACTTTAAACATTTATTAGTTTGTCGTTCGTTTGTCATTAGTACGATTATTATGCGCAGAAGTCACACACACATCAGCTCGATGGATCTATCCGCCCATCAAATCCGCCGACAGCAACACACACACATGAAAATGCGGACATTCGAGCGGCGAGTATCACATATTACAGTGATAGTATGTCTAGTGAAATTTCCTTAGATCCATGGAATGAAACTTTTTAAACTGAAAAAACACAAAATCTAGTGAAATTTTCAAATTTTGGATTTGATGTCAAATTCTCAAGCCAATTTTGGTAAATTTTGAAATATTCTGTTGAATTCTAAAAACTTTTAAATTCACAACAAACTCATTCTGAAATCTAGGCAAATTTTTATCTGAAATCAAGAGAATTTTTTTTTATACCATCACTGATTGACTTCATGCTCATCGACTGCTGATGCGAGCCGATCCGTTACGTACATTCATACAAGGATTGTCTCATGACGGACAGACGGACAGCGGACCGATGGAACGAGACGATCTATTCGTCGCAAGAACACACGGGCGAATCTGTCTGCCGTGTAGATCCGTTTGTGAATTCTGTGCATTACAAATCTGAGACTATTCACAGGTCGTGAAATGATATGACAACATATATTTTTTAAATTAATGGCTCGGTTTTTTATGAGTTTTGACACCTTTTAGGTGCCTTTTTTAGTACGTTTAAGTGCTATGAAAATAAGAATAATTATCAAAATAATTATCATTCAGAAATATTATCATAATAATTATCATATAGAAATATTACCATGTAGAAATATTATCATATAGAAATATTATCATGTAGAAATTTTATCATAATATAGAAATATTATCATATAGAAATATTATCATATAGAAATATTATCATAAGTGTATCCCACAGAATGAAGTTCCGATGAGGGGGTAATGTCCACCTAGTTTATTCGATTTAATGAAAAATTGTAATTTATTTTCCTTTATTTTTTTATGAATACCCAATTGTGATTGCCATAAATTTTATGTATTTTTTTTTATTGTTTGCCATGTAAATTAATATTTACCGTGACATCGTGAATGACCCTGTCTGTTACCAAAAAATGATAATTCTTTTGTAAACAATGCATTTTTCGCCAATAAATAACGCACAAACTTTGAACTTATCCGTTTTTTACATAATTTTAAAAAAATTTTGCAATTTTACCAAATTTTCTTGTTACTAAGTCGGAGCGAAAATATTTGCTTCGAATGCCATAAAAAACATAATTGGAAAATTAGATGCAGAAATTCTCGGTAATTTCATACTAACGTTTATTGTCGAATAATAAAAATGTAATTCGCATAAATAATATTTTAATCGTGTAAAAAGTCGATATAAAATGGTGTGAATAATTATTTTATTGGATTAATTATCAGGTACTTTTAACAATAATTGTAGTTATTACTTAATAGCTTTAAGAAGCTATGTTTGCATTTTTTTTAGTTTATTTTATTTGAACACTGTACATGTACAAGGTCCAAAGTGCTCAGAACTAGTGGAACTTTGGAATCCTGAATCTGGGTTGTGCTGTGCGGCTAGAGGTAAATTGACGGGAAAGGAGATGGGAAATAGGGAGGTAAGGATATAATTGGCTTTCAAATCTGTCAACTTAAAACGCTTAAATATATGAAACAACGTTTTGGTTTTGAATGGTGGTTTATCACATGTATTATTATTAGTGAATGTAAGATGTAAGTAACACCTTAAAAGGAACTCCCGACCTCTGGATTCGTGGCCGAGGGAACGCATAAAATATAATGTATAGTATATATTATTATAATGTATATATATAAGTACACTTGAATATCCATCGCCTATTTGGAATCCGCAATATAAACTTAGATAGTATAGAACGAATCCAAAACAAATTTATAAAATATATTACCCACAGATTCAACAATAATTTTGAGTGTACATTTGAAACTTTGCAGCGAAGACGAGCAGTAGCTGACTCAATATTTATACACAGAATTTTAAACAATGAGATTGACTGTACTGAACTTCTGTCCCTTATTAACTTTAACATACCTTTGAGACGTACACGACATACAGTTCTATTCCACACGCTAAATTATAAAACAAATGCAGCATCTAATTCGACAATTGACCGAGCTCTTCATACTCTAAATAATATTTGTCTTAACTCTAACATTGACATTTTTTCGAATTCACTGCCCAAATTCAAACGTGGCATCATGTCAATAATTTAAAGAATTCAATGCGCATACATATAGACACACACACACACACATAAACACTCACACATACATTACACACGTCACACACACACCTATAAACGACACAAGTCACTTGGTAATTAAGGAATAAACATACCACTTAGCAGACATTACAAGGAAACATACCATAGGTACACAACATGAAGTATCTTATTCCTGTATATTGTTTCATCTCTGTAAATCAAGTACTGTTTGTTTCTATAATATAAAATAAATAATATAAATTAATGTATCAATTTGAATCAGGTACTAGCTGAAGTCCCCGACATTGCAAGGGCTCTACGCAGAGTTTGTAGTGATCTGAAGTAGACGGTACCTACTAATTTTATCCTTATTTTCAAAGTGTGCCAAATTTCATCAAAAAGTATAAAAAATCTGATTTAAGGGGTGTTAAAATGGGATGGGTGGTTTTTCGAAATATAATTTGCAAAATCGTGCAGTGTGCAAAATTTCATCAATCCTCTAAGGCCTCTGAAAGTGGACAGTGAGATCTGTCCGAAACGTCAGCAATTAAAAAGTACTTTTAAGGACTACGTTACACGGGTAAACCGAGAAAATTATTCTACATCTTACACCCGTAAAAACCTTAACCATATATATATGTCTAAAATTACATTTAGAAACAGTAGATTCAACTGCAGTCCATACTAGAATCCATCTACAAATCAATAAATAAATCAGGAACTTATTCAATATCATTTATCCAACGCGCTTGATTTTGTTGAACTAGGTCCAGTGGACAAACTTTAGCGGGCCGTTAATATCGTTGAATTAATCGATGTTTTGATCGCTGTTCGATTAGTGTGAACATAACGTGTCTTATATTTTAATAATGTAATTTATTTTTAATATAAAGGGAGAGTGTCTGTTTGTGTCGCTCGGATGGATTTGATTTGAATACAAATCTACGGTTATATATGTATAAGAATATGATTATTTTCATTAGATTCAAAAAAAAATTCTGAAAAGCTTGGACAACGCCGGGAACTTCGGCTAGGCTAATTTATATAAAAGAGACAGTCTGTTTGTAGCGGGTGACGTGGATTTTATCTGTATACAAATCTACAGTTTTATTCCGAGGTGAATGAAATTTTGCATACTTGACTCCAAAATAAGGGAAAGGTCACTATCTACATGAAATTTATAAGAACTCTGCGATATATTTCTTTTATATAAAAACATAAATATGTTAAACTAAAAAAACTAATTACAATAAAAAAGTTTTGTTTTTTAACATAACTACCCAATTCAATAGAGAAAAACGTTTCTCGTGTTTGAGTTGGGGAGTAGTGCCATTACAATATACATAGGGTAGAGAAAAGAAAGAGAGTTTTTATTTATAAAGTAAGAAATAAACAAAATGTATATCGCATGATAATTAATAATTTTAAATTATAAATTTGGATATAAAGAATGAAGTTACAGTGGATTAACGTAGGAATGTAGGTAGGTATTTAATTAATCCAACAAAAAAAATATTACAATTGTCGAGTTCCACGAAAAGCCTCGATTTTTTCGACTTAATCATAAAATTACAGGCAAGTCATTGTATTGTTAATAACAAACACGTGTAGATCTTGTGTCTTTGTTGGTGCATTGAGTTATTGGCTTATACAATTTTAGTGTACCTAATCGTATAATCAGTACTTACAATGCACTTTGAGTCAGACCATAACTTTGTGCAAATACTTAAAAAAATTATTTACGACTTTTATTTAGTACATGCATAAAATTGACGACTATAAAAGTACTTAATGGCACCCTAGGCCAAGAAGGTGAATGACAATGCGGTATGATGATAATGAAAGTCTTTTTTATGCGATAATTCAAGGTCGTGCCTACTCACAAAGAGTCTACGGTCTACGTGATAAAACGAGGTACCTACTTAGCAAAATACAGATACTAAATCAAATTCACATACACCGTATAAAAAAGGGTTCCATGATAACTCAACACAGTGACTATTCAACACACTTTTAAAAAGTGATATAAAGTCACTTAAAACGATGAAAAAAAATTAACCTAACCTAACCTAACCTACTTAACCCAGTTAATAAAGTTTTTGTTTCATCACTTTCCATGACTTTATAAAACTTTTCAAAGATGTGATGAATTATCATTTTGATGATTTATCCGGTCACCTATAAAAAGGGATGTTAAGTAAAAAAAAGGCAAAACAAAACGTGGCAAGAAAATTTCGCATTTTCTTTTTTATAAGTATTTAAAAAATATTATTTTGAAGCATTACTTTGAATTGCTGGCTGTCTTTATAAATATCTGGAAGATAGTTATTAACAGCCTTACGCGGCGCGGAAGGTCAAAACAGTGAAAACTGGAATTAATAACATGGCGTTTGTTAGGTTAAAACGGTCTTATACCAGGCTCAAGGCCGGCTTTACCACACCAATGGTAATACAGTTCGGAGTTTTTATGTTAGAGGAATGCGGATTTTAATGTAATTACGAGTATTGTGGACGTGAATGTCTTGATTGTAAAGTGGCTTGATGTTAGCGTGGGTCGATTGTTGGGTAATTTGTAGGATGTTGCTCGTGATTTCATGTTTGTGAAGGACTGTGATTGGAAGGATACCGGAAACTGAATTGATTTCCTCGACTTATGTGTCCCATGGAAGACTAAGAACATTTCAGAGCTCAGTTTTGGACCAACTGCAGATCAGCTTTTAGTTTCTCTGAGGCAAATTCTGAGATACAGCAGAGATAGGATAGGTGTGAATGTGCCATGGCATTGTATTCTAAAGTTAGTTTAGGAATAGGTAGTAATCCTTGAAGCCTACATATTTTGTGATTTTTATAGCATTCCATGAAAAAAAAGGTATTGGGAAAACTCTTTAAAAATAAATCAAAACAATTCGATATTTTCTTTATTTTTTTAACCTAACCGGTCGATATAATTATAAAGCAATTTGAATTCATTATAAAATCCCTCAAAATAATTATAAAGCAATTTTAATTCATTATAAAATCCCTCAATATAATTATAAAGCAATTTTAATTCATTATAAAATCCCTAAAAAGTTGATTAGAATTTTTAAAGATGCCTAATTACTACATGCTTTGATAACTACTTTTGGAAAAAAACAAAACATTTATATGTGAATACCACACAAGAGTCCCAACTGCTCTCAACCGTCTGAAGCCAGTGAGACTTTGTCATCTTCAATTAGGGTACGTTGTGAGGCTGAAGGTGGTGGGGAGAGGAAGGAGAAGGGGAAGAGTAAGGTGGGGGAGTAGCTTGCTATTCACATCTGGTCATCGAACACGGCGGTAAATTCAAGCAACGTTTCAATCTGATTGTTGGCCTTACATCAGGACGATACTGAGAGTATTTTCCACTCTGTAACGTGCCACAAGTATACAGTGTATAATTTTTAATTAATAAATTAATATACCACAAATTCATGGAATAAAAAATATTCCGTTATTCAGAAAAATAACTATATTTAATGCTATCAAGTTAAATTTTATTAGAACACCATTTTAATTTAAATCAATATTATTATTTCCTTTATAAAAGAGGTCTATTTATAAACGAGTTCTGCTATGTAATTATCTGTCAGTCCTGTTAATTATTATAAAGGTTCTGCATTAAAATTACAAATGCAATTATTTCAATTTATGGGTAACCTGTTTTTTGCAAAAATTAAATACTATTATTATGAAAAATAAAGAAAACTAGTAACATTGCTCAAAAGGGCTCACACTACTTTTTGTGACGAGGTATGAATTACCTGGCATTCTCTACACAGATTACTCCTATGCCTCCCCACTTTATGTGGCTTACTTACTGTACAGTCTATTTACGTATACCAATAAATAATAATAATGAAAACCAACGTCGCGCTACCAACAGCTAGTAATGAGTGGACACATTTTACGAATCCAGATTCTAAATATTGTAGGTATAGTTAGAGTCTTGTAAAGTGATGACTATCTATTTTACTGCCCTTCAATTTGATGCAGACTCCATCCTCCATTTCGTGTAGTTGCTTCTCGCACTAATTTTGTGTACAATTCTTGTTCACAGAGATTGACTGCATCGTGTGGGAAATGAAAATTTCGTCTAAAGTTTTCTCGAAATAATCTAAAAAAATATCTCTATCAGTAAAAATTACTTTCCCATGTTATCCTTCGAAAACTATTTTTTATGATACAAAGAAAAAATGACGCTCTCAAAAAATGTTTTACCAAAACACAGTGGATACGGTATTAGCAGAGAAATAAACATTTAAGATTAATAGACCACATAACTATGCATTTAAGAATTACAAAAAAAAAACTGTGAATGCTAATTTTTTTGTTCATTCTTCGTTCTGCGATTTATTGCGTGTGAATTGTTTTTTTTTAAATATTACATTTAATTCTAGGCTCTTGGCATTAGCCAGGTAGAATTTTATTCAAATTTGGTTTACTTGGTCATGGTCAAGCACCGTAAACTTTATAAAAAACCATATTTTTATGTTTACTATTACAAATGAATGCTTTCTGTTTTTTTTTAACAGAACTTGTTGTGGCATTTATTTTTAACCCCTTTACTAATAAACGTGTTTTAAATTTAACACAATTGGTAAACAACTGTTTATTATTTAATATAAATTATTGATTATTTATCAATTGTGTAAAATTAAAAATACGTTTATTAGTAAGGCACTAAGTGTATATTTAAATATTTTATAAATTGGTTGACGACGAATCGTATTTGATCGATGAACGTATAAACGTATAATCTGGGTGTTGAGGGACGTACTGAATTTATTTAACCAGTGGTTCTTGACATTATTTTCAGCAAAAATTTTGATGAAATTTTAGTCTTCGGTTGCATTTTTTTTTCAACTTAAAACCTACAAAATCAGTAGGCATCGGACAGTTAGGACCGCAGTGGGTTGGGCGGTTACTAGGGTTAGTGAAAGAAAACATGAGAGAAATATGTTATAAATCGGTAGAAATTCGGAATGCGGGAGTTTAAGGTTCGTTAAAAACGTATGCAAGAAAACACGAGAGAAATATGTTATAAGTCGGTAAAAAATCGGAATGCGGGAGCTTAAGGTTCGTTCAAAACGTATGTAAGAAAATATGAGAGAAATATGTTATAAATCGGCAGAAATTCGGAATTCGGGAGCTTAAGGTTCATTCAAAACGTATGCAAGAAAACATGAGAGAAATATGTTATAAATCGGTAGAAATTCGGAATGCGGGAGCCTAAGGTTCGTTCAAAACGTATGTAAGAAAACATGAGAGAAATATGTTATACATCGGTAGAAATTCGGAATGCGGGAGCAAGGTTCGTTCAAAACGTATGCAAGAAAAAAACCTTTCTCTGATTGTATTCATTCTGGGAAACTGCTTATGTCATATTATAAACAATTTTTTTCAATATATACGCACATAATCTTATAAGACGGACAATTTACAAAAACATTTTGCAGAAAACAATTACGTTATTACAAAAATAGTATCAGCTGGCGCACGGATACGACGCGAAAATTTTGTGTCGGCGCTTCAAAGGTTAAACTCGAACGATAATGATATTATATTATACAAAGCTTATTGCTGATTCTATATTTCTCGATTAGTAATCATAATACACGTGGAAATATGCGTACGGATTTAAAAAAATCAATTCCTGTTAAAAATGTGACTATTTCGTAATAAATATTAGTCATTCCGAATAAATGTAAATAAGTGTTCATGCAGGTGGCATTGTCCGAATAAATAGAATGAACGAGATGTGAAAATATTATTATTTTTTAGAACACGTGTTTCGACCTACTCATAACATATTCGTGCTTTACTGATAGTTTGTTATGAAATTTGTCCATTCTTTCGTTATAGGCCTCCAGTCCCGTTTTTAACAAGATAGATAATAATTTGAGCAGATTTTCAATAAATTAACAATATTTAATATCAGCAAGTTTTCTCCGCGTGGTTTTGAAGAATCAGTTATTTGTAAATAATGTTGCCACTCCCTTCAACAAATTTTGTAATATTTCGAAAATTTAATTTCTGATGATGATTTTGTTTGTCTGTTGATGGTTGTGCTATGTTGCCTATTTTATGTTTTAGTTTTAGTTGGCGGGTCATCCACAATGAACCCGGTCTCAATTGTTTTGAAGAAGCCAGTTATTTAAAAATAATCTGCCACAATTTTGTATAATTTTGCGCATTGAATTTCCAATGATGGTTTTGTTTGTGGTTGTTTATGTTGCTTATTTTATATTTTTGTTTTAGTTGACGTGTCGTTCACAATGAACCAGTTTTCGCATCCATTTCTCAATGGCCTCAAAGAGACGCCTGTTGGGAAGGAGAAGGAACTAGCTAATATAAGAGATTGGTAAGTACCTACCTTTATCTAAGATTACTACATCAACTTTTAGCCTCTTTATTGATCTGAGGTAATAATAAAATTAGGATTGGTCAATATGTTCAAAGCAAATATCCAGGAATGCCCAGGAATAATCATAAACGCGAAACAAACGTACCAGTTTACACAATTTAACAAATCTGTTGTACTTATTGTTAGTGAAATATTTTTGAATAGATCTATGTCTTGCAATAGAGAAAACTGGATGAGTTATTTGTAGCATTTTAAGAATAAAAAGAGAAGTAATTGATGTGAAGAAAATAAACATTGTAAAAATAAAGAATAATCAGAAAAATGAGCAATGATACCTAATATAAGGCACACCCAAAGTAGCAATTTATAACAACAACAAAAACCAAAATTGTAAAGAAGTTGAACCCATAATTTCAAATCATAATGTAGATAATGTAGGTGTCTGTTTTTCAAATCAATAAAGTAGCATATAGTCGAAGGAAATATTCTAATAATAATAGTATTCAAGAAATCATAAATATTTCATACGTATTTACACAGATAAAAATGTGTACAAAACAGTTGTATTAATAAATAATTCATGAGAATAAGGAGACTTAAATAAATCAAACTTTATTAATCCTTAATACATCTATTTTAAAATGTAAAAAAATGATTTTGCTGAGGATTGAACCTTCCTACCCATAAAATGGAGTCAACATCTCTACCAACGTGTGCACATGCCAATTGGGTTGGACTGACAATTATTTTGTATATTAACCGCTGTAATGTCCCGTTTTTAGAGAAATGTGTTCGCATGTACGTTCATAAATGTCACCGACATCGACACCGTTTGTATTGACATCGACACCGAGTTTCAGCTCGATTGGATGTCGGGAAGTGAATTAATTTCCACTCCCAAGATTTACATTCATTCATTACTGAAAATAAAAGTGATAATCAAATAGGTGTTTAAAGACCTAGTTATATTTCATGTACCTTCATTTTCTACACATTTCCATATTTACAAAAAATCCAGTATTTTCGTGTGTTTTCCCCGAATCAAATTTGTTTTCAATCAATGTTGTATATCCCTTGAATTATCAGCAATAAAAAAACATTAAAAATACTATCCCATGACCACAATTCAGTAATATCGTAATTCGGATGAGAAAAGGCTAAGTATGGTCGCAGTCGAGTTGCTTAATAATTATAATAGGTAGCTACTCACCCAAGTTGTAAATTTAAACGGAGGATTTATAAAATTATTATATGCAATAACACGACAAAATTACTTATTATCTCGAAAAAGTAACCCAATAAGATTTTTACGCAACTTCTTGAACAAAGCAGGTTTGGCTATTGTGTGAGCGTTAAAATTACTTGAACTCTTGTTTTAATTCATGAAAAATACAATGAAAAAAAATGAAAAATTGTATTTGAATCTCGTGTGGTTTATTTTAAAACGGGCAATTTACAATCTGCGAATTATAAATTTACAGTTAAATATTTATATTTATTACGTTATTTGATTGATTTGTGTTATTTCAAAATTTAATCATTTCAAATAATGTAATATACTCGTATTATATAATATACTTAATTTACATTGTCTTCTTATGGTTATGGTTATGATATGATTTATATGCACAATATTGTTTGTATTCTTATGGTTACCAATGTATCGATAATCTTTTATTTTATATAAATTTTAGTTTTTTTTTCCCCCTTTATTTTTGTTGTATTATTTTGTTCTATTATTTTATACAATTCTTTTATTTTATATAATTATAACTTCACATTTCTCATAAATTTAATTATTTCTTCTAATGCTGTCTTACGTAAAATCACAAGGAGGAAATCCGTAATTGGTTTTATTTTGGCTATTTCACTTATGTACAATCTGTAAAAATATAAACTGTTGATTTCCCAAAAAATGAATAAATAAATAAGTATATATTTGCGGTACATTCCAGAGTGGAAGAAACTCTCGGTATTACTCTGGTGTAACACAACCATTCAGAATTGAAATATTGCTTTAAATCGCTTTAGCCGTGTTTGGTGACTAGATCTGAATAGTCAGGTACTTCCCCACCGTAAGCCTCACAACATATCCCACACGGAGAAAAATGAGTAACGCTAAGTTATTTAAAAAAAAATCAAATTATTGGTAATCCGTTTAAAAATGGGATCGCAAGACCTTAACGAATGGAATAAACAGGTTTCCTGATAATTTTTTAGTTACTTGTTCCGATATCGGTATTTTTTGTAAATATCTATATTTCCGATATAGATATTTACAAAAAATTATCAGGAAACATGTTGATTCCTTTGTTACAGGCCTGCAATCCCGTTTTTAATAGGATTACCAATAATTTGAAGAGATAATCAATAAACTAGCAATATTTATTTTTCTCCGTGCCATTAGTCTTACTGGCTCCAGGCTCTTGTGCCGTATATACGTAAAAAAAAAACTTTTTTGCGAAAATACAATCTTTGATTCACAAATGTTGTCGAGGAAAAAGTTTTCTAAAAAGAAATCATTTTTCGGAAAGAAAATTACATTTTTAACACGGTTTTTTTCATAATAAAAATTTCTTCTAATATTTTTATTGAATATTATTAAATTGTAAAACGGGGGCCTCAGCACGGGTAAAGTACTCAGTGAGGCCACATTATCAAATAATATTTTAAAATATTTAAAGTTAAAAAATTCAGGAATTTAAATACAAACTTTTTGAGGCACCAATCGTTAACTTTTTTGCTACAATTTATGAAATCTGAAGGCACTTAGAATATTTTCTAAAAAATATCCATCTCAACATTAGGTAACTTGTTCTTATATTTCATCAATCAATTCTTACTGTCGGAAGAAAATACGTATCGAGATATCTACAACATCGCACATTATCATTAATTAAATAGGACAATTAATTGATGCTTCACTCTGAGAGGTCAGGGCCCGCTCGAACAATAGTACATTATGAGATTGGCAGTGATGTCTGCAGAATTCACTTGGGCGTATAATAACAAGTTCAGGGTCGTTTAAATAATATTGTAATGCATACAAACATCTTCAAATCACGGAACAATAATGACAAGATGAAAAAAGCTAGACACGATTAGCAGAGCTATGACAAGTTATGTTATATTTTTTTAGTATCACTTGTACTTTATATTAAATCCATACTTTTTTTCTTTTAACTAAGTTAAATGTCTTTGTCGAGAGAATTAAAATTACACAATTGCTTCAAAAGGTTTTAGCTGTATTTAGTGACCGGGTGTAAACAGCCACGTACTTCCAGAACTTTCTCTTTATCTCGTGTTACAAAATTTACCAAATGGGGATATCTTATTCTAGGTAAAACGCTTGACCGCACGAAATAAAAAAAAAACTCGTTAAATACAATGTTTTTGTGCTGTAAATACATCTCTTTTCGACATATACTTCGACATAGTTATAAAAAACAACTTTTTGAGGATTATACCTTCCTCCCCAGAGACTGAACACCGCTAACACCTGAGCCAAATCCTAATTGGATAATACCGGCATTTACTTAGTATATTATTAAATATTATGTCATCGAATTTGTGTGGGCATGAGTGCCAACAAAGGTTGATAGAATGTATCGACAACGAGTTTATATACTGAGTTTCAGTTCGGTTGGATGTCGGAAAGTAGGTTAATTTCCACTTCCAAGATTCCATTTCCGTCAATTAAAAAAACTAAAATTTCAACTTTTTGAAAACAATAAAAACTTTCCCATTTAATGCACTCTAATTTTTTTTGATTAAATTACTCCCGGAAACAAAACAGACAAACGTGCAAAACTTTACGATTGTCTTCCGCAAACAAACAACGATGTTAATGATGCACGCAAGTAGTGTTACCTAACCCAGTTACAGTACTATGTGCATACCCGTAATCTCTCCGTGTTGCCTATTGCCTATTATTGCCTAACGAAGGTTGCGGGAATGTATGTTTGTTGAGATATAAGAGTGTATCGCCTAGGAAAAGCAAGTCGGTTTCTTGAATAAGACAATGATTGCGAAATACCACAACGTTGTAGTGAACAGGTACTTATAGACATAATTAAAAGATAGCAAACTCTCTCTTAGCGCACGATTCTTTAAGTGTACTTCTTGTGTCGCTTCTAATAGTACCAGTGGCGGTTTTCTCTAATGTGCGATTGTGTAGTCAACTCCATAAAAGGAATAAGAAAAACTTTAAATAACGCTAAAAATCCACCAGTTCGAATGATATATACCTACTCGTACTGCCCAAAAGTGAGTCGAGAAATGTACCCCAAATCCCATAGGAGCGTTATAAAATTAGCACCTATGGGACCTTCTGTGATATTTCTTAGATTCCATACAAACATACTAGTGGCGTTAGAGCGGAAGACCTGCAATCCTTGAGAATCTACTAGCTGTCTGAGTGCGCAGCACCTATGAGATTTGCTAATACTATTTCGTTCTCCCTTTTTAATCTCCGATTGAACTCCCAGCGATAGGCAACGAACCGCCACTGAATAGTATATACCTATCTTAACGATCTACTGCTCAGATGGTCGAGAAATTCGAAAACATGAAATGCAAATAATACATATTATTTAATCGTCAAAGACAGTATTAACGACTCTCTGATGAAAGATGTGAAACAGAAAAGCCAGAAAAAGAAGATTATTAAGAATCCCCATTTTCTAATTGCAATTGGAGACGTTATTATATAGCCTTTGATGATTACATATTACCATTTGAGATTTTTCTCATTCCACTATGAAAACATTTTATTTTTATTGTCTTAAGAAATTTTATGTACATCATTCAGTAGCTAATCATTTTGGAATATTTAATTACTTCATGTTATTCATATTACTAAGTTTTAATAATATGTAAATGAAATCCTCAGCACGGGAGATCCGGTGAGGATATCATTATCTAAATTATAAACTAAACTTACACTTCTTAAATTATACCGAATCCATTAAATTTCATAATTTCAACTCCCTCCAAACATGAAGTCTAATTTTTGATCAAATCCTATTGTTTAAAATTCTAAATGATGGTCTCGACTCACCAGAACTTACCAATTTAATAGTTTTTCATATTCCGTCAAGATCAACCCGACAATCTGATTTATTATATTTACCCTCGTGTAGAACAAATATTAGAAAAAATCCTCGTGTATCTGCACAATACAAAATTTTACAGCATTGACATTTTTAGTAATAACCTAAAAAAATATCGATATGAAGTAATGCGTACGATCGGTTATTAATATGAGAGTATGGAATGTATCGGGAGCATCTCCTATCCTCTTCCTATATTCCTCTTCCTCCCCCCTTCCTATAACCCAAAATTTATTTTAATATTTTAAAACTTAATTTCCAATGAACTTTAGTATAAGAAACTTTTGTGGCTTTACTTCAGTTCACTTGTATATTTTGTAAAAGCTGTTTGTTTCGTACAAATATATAAATAAATTTGTCTAAAAAGAGAATATAATTAAATCTTTATTATTTATTTAACTGATTTCATATATTGTGCAATCAACTCAAAAGTGTTCAGCTCGAAACCAAAAATCAAAATGATGAAGTTACGGAATAACAGAGCCTTTGGGGTGATTCTTCATTAAAACGGTGCTATACAAATCGTCCAAGTATCTTCGTATTATTAATAACTAGCGACAAGTCTTGACTCATTTCAATAAGAGCGGGACCCACGGTACCAGCTCAATATTTTCTTACGGCTCAAAGATTCGACTCAACTGAACGACGGCTCAATTGAACGACGGCCCAATTAAATGGCAGCTCAATTGGACGTCAGCTCAATTGAACGAAGGCCTAATTGAATGACGGCTCGATTGAACGATAGCTCAATTGAACGACGACCCAATTGAATGACGGATCAATTGAACGACGGCTCAATTGAACGGGAGCCGTGATCTTAGAGCGTATGAGCAATGAGAATACTGTGCTCGCCGATACGACTCGCTCGGTACTGCTCCCCCAGTACGGCTCCCATGCGTAAGCCTATGAATGATCACAGTGATCGTACGACTCTTGGTACCTTTACCCTATTAACATAACGTCCGACAGTCCAGATGTCGGACTGTCAGACGCCGTACACGTGTGTGTAATAACAATTAATAGTTTGATAATTTTAATGTAGCTATTTATCCGAAGTATCTCCTGATAAAAAGACAACAGTTCAATTGAGCCGGGGTACGGTTTATTTATTTATTTATTTAAGGAGAAAACACAGATACAGACAGTAATTAAAAGATAATTTTGTAAAACAATAACTTGAGAAATCGTTTGCATCCTAACTATTTCTCACAGATTGACTTGTAGATAAAAAATTTAAATATTTTTTTACATGTAAATAAGGAAAAAGTATAAAAGAAAATTATTAGTTCTTAAAGAGTGTAGTGAATGAAGTAAGTACACATTTTCTTTTTTTATAGGAAAACAGACTTCAATTTCCTACCAAAAGTACTATATGTATCAAAAAATATATCGGAATCCTTCATGTTTTGGTTTTTATTATACAATTCGCACATTCTTCTGATTGGATCCCTGACACCAGCATTTGTGCGCGTCCAGCTAATATGGAATAAGTCGTTAAGCCTCGTCGTTCTGGGTGGTATTTTAAAGTTTATTAGATTGAGTAAGCCAGGACAGTCGATAAAGTTGTTACAGATATTGCACAAGGTCATTAGGTCAAGGTAAGTTCGCCGGTTAGTAAGAGTGGAGACGTTATATTTCGAGAACATATTCGTGTATCCCCGTTTAGGTGCGCTCATTCTGTGGTTGAGGTAACGCAGAAATTTCTTCTGGATACTTTCAATATTATTTTTATAGATATCGTAAAGTGTAGTCCATATGGAGGTGCAGTATTCAAGTTGATAACGGACCAGCGTATAGTAAAGCAGAAGGTAGGTTTTCGAAATACGCGTCTGTTTCTGATAACAAAGCATATGTGCGCATCGAAAAAAGTTTGGAATCAAAAAGTACGCCAAGATCCATTATACAGTATACACGATCTAGTGAATAGTTGCCTATATAATAATTGTCTATAATAGCGTTATAATTTTTAGTGTAGCTTATTTGTTTATATTTGTTGTAACTTATGTAAATTTTGTTTTCATTGCAAAACGCTTCGAACCTTACTAAGTCTCGTTGGATGAGCAGACAATCATTTAAATTCCTAACAATGGCAAATATTTTTACGTCATCGGCGTATAAGAGAAATAAACAATGCATGAAACATTCAGAAACAGTATTAATAAAAAGTATAAATAACAGCGGTTTACCAGGAGTCGTATGAATCAAAAAGAGCTAACTCAACTGTGCAGCTCATTCATGAACAACTCGTCGCTACAACAAACTGTCCAAAGAATATTTGTAAACAGGAAGTTAGTACGCATAAAATGGAGTCATGTAGTCTGTTGCATGATTAACAGTAGCAAAAATATTATAAATCAAGGCTTTGTATTCCCGACCTAGGACCAGGCGGCCATGGAGGTAATTATATTTTAATTATTCATTGCATCATTAATATTAAGCGGGTACAAATAACCTTATTAGTTTTTTGTTGCTCCACTAAATAACATTGGTATTTGTTTTGTAATAAATATACCGATTTGTGATCACGAGGTTTTCGGTTTTCAACTAATAATAGTATATCAACGACATTGAGGCAAAAAATGCAGCAAGGTAAGTGCTTATATGGACATGTAAGTAATGCAACTGCACACAAAGTTGTAGATATATTATATTTCATTAACACCGTGCATAACTTTATCAAACCTAATTAACTTAACCTGATCTAACGAAGCGAAACCTAACACAATGGCTAATTTGTTGAGAGATAGAAAATATGTGAAAAACAAAAATGTATCGATAATATTCAAGGCGATGCACTACGTCGTGTAATATTTTGAATCGCGCCGGTATCAATAACACACCTTACGTAGATGGCTATAAGGCTTAAATTCCCGCTTCACATCATCCACCTGTTTTGATTTATGCAAGAAAAAAACATGGCCAAAAAGTGCCATTTATTTTATTTTGTGGATGTTAAGGCACAAATATTTAAATGTTTTTCGATCATTTTATAAATAAATTAATTAACCACATTATACAATAAAATTATAACCGAAAATGGGTTCGTAAGTAGGAGATTTTAAACTTTAAAGCAGTTTTCATAGGCCCTATACATTATATTTTTCTGGGCTTATAAAAGAACTTATCTGAAAAATACTTGATTATTTTAAAGGCCAGGATGTATTTTACTCGCAGTATATACCTAATTAAAGCATTTGAAACATTTCTAGGCGACCAAATTTTCAAACCAAAAACACATGATTTTAAATTACTACGTAGTGCATCGCCTTAAGAAAAAGTCATTCAAAATGTGCATTTAAAAAATGAACAAATCTTATATATATTTAAATTTGAACCTATAAATAAATTTATGGTACATTATATGTATCTGTTTTGTGTGCAGTTATCATGCGTCGTCATCTTCTGGATTCCAAATAAATCACTGGATAGTATTGGTAACGCAGCGACAGTTGGCTGCAATAAAAAACTTTGAATTGAATGCATTTTTGCATAAGTATACGCTGCCACCGGCGAGGAACCGCACTTTGTCCTGTTTACGCCTACTTACTGACATAGGTCAACTCAATTCATTCGCTACGTTTGGTGACTTAGCAGGGGTGCCCGGATTCACGGGGTGAGGTTTGTCCGGGTCTTGGCGACGGATGCGTAGACAAGCTGCGTGGCATGCCGGATCGGGAGAGACTGGTTTAGGGAAACCTTTTGACCTCTCCAACAAGACTCTCTCAGAACATCGCCTTGTACCGCAGTGGGAGGGATGGATTCATACATTCGTCACTCACTCCTGGACATACTGATCCCTAGATTCCTACCCATCCCTCATACCTTTTTCGTAAACAGGATTTACTAAAAAGACCCAACCACAGAGCATCCCCAAAGATACCACACACCCTGGGGGGAAATATTTTCCTTGGGGCCTTCTGTGTGGAGCTAATATAAATAAAAATAAAAAAAACTAGCGGAAGAGGGACAGCAAATTGTATTCGTGTATACTGTTAGGAAGCTTACAGCGTGTCCTATTCATATCGGTTCTAGTTCAATCGGGTGCATAATCAATGCATGGTTTCCAAATGTACAATGAACTCCCTTTAAATGTTAACGAAGCCAAAAGTCTTTTTAGGTCTCAATGTTGTCTTAACTCTAAATATTAGTGCGTAGGTAATAGAATATTTTTATAGTAATTTAAGAATAGGTGTAATAGGTGTAAATGTAAAATTTTATAACTAAATAAAATATACTTTAAAAAAATAAATAATAATAATATCGCAAAAGAAATAATCTCAGATTTAGTTTATTTTAGTTCGTCGTTATTAATTAAAATTTTCAGATTACTTTTCATCTCATTTATTCATTCGACAACGTAAACTACTAATAAACATGGGATAATATAGACAATGGCTGATACTGATCACACATGCACGTATCTATTAATGTAGATGTGTTTTCCATTCATGATTTTTAATCTATACATTTTCCTGCATAGTTAGTGTTCTGATATTCAATGAGCGCATAACTTGTAATTGTTTATTACACATTTAAATTCAGTCCTGTAGATTATCACATTCATATATACATTACTAACCTTCAGTATTTTAATGACAATGAAATAAAATAATATTCGGCATGCCAAAATACATCCTTTGTAATCAACTCTGAATTGTGAACTAATCAGTAATTGTTTAATTTTTTGTATTATTAAATTCTCAACGAAACACGCTATGTGTAAGTTAGACATCTGTGTAAGTAGCGTGATAAACTAAGGTTGATAGATCTATACATCTTATCTTCTTCCCCATGTCCTATCCGGGTCGGAGACCCATCACCCCGACAAGGCTCGTAGATCCTTTATTTTTTACTTAATTACTGACCAAACCAACAAGAGAGGTGAATAATGATGTAGAAAGACTGCTTTAATTTGCATTGCAAATATTTTTCCTGGACAATATTTTATACCACTGGTATCACTGCTAGAGCAGGGGCTGACAACCGTGACTGGCATAATTCATTCTGTATCTACCGTCCTAACCCCGCGATTGACTACTCCCCACCGTCGTTACACCGCGAGTTCCGTGTCAATCCTCTGTTAAAAATTATTCTCGCAACAAATTTACTGTCAGTAAATTCAAGAGTTTTAATCAACATCTCCACATCAAAAACTGAACACCGATTTACAGATTAGGAAGTTCGAGGTTATATTCCAACCTCTCTGATAACAATACACCTTTCTACAATAACATATAATAATTTCAAGTACTTACCTATGCTGCCGAATGTAGATAGGTTGAGGGATAATTCCAAAAATGCAAACAGAGAACGAGCTTTCAAAGTAAAGACCTTGGTATAAACTCCCATATTCCAAATAAAAAAAATCGCTCAAAATCATAATTTAGGTTGATACATATACCATGAAATTTCAATTTTAATCTCCGTTTCATAGCTGGCCATTATCACTTAAATTCAAAACAATAATATGCTAGTAGTTCTATGAAAAGAAGACCTCGCGTCCAAAAAAGTATGTTTCTAATTTTCTCTTACGTAATAATAAAAAAATAAAAACCATTCTAAATCATGAGATTTGTAAGTAGGTACTTAAATACCTGCCTACGTAAATATAAACATATATTTTATGTAACATTTTTATATTTCAAATAAGGAATCAAATAATTTGTCTAAATAATAATTGACAATTCTTTCGTCAAACGTTCTTCAGTCAGGTGGGTATCGTAATATTTAAAAAAAATGCCAATAAGAATATCCAAATAAACTCGATGATTTCACATTTAAAATAATAATCATTACCAAACTATTTAAACGTCCACCATCTTGAACCAGAAACGGAAGGTTCAAACACATTTACAGACAGTCGATATGCAAAACGGTTGAGTTAAAACAGGACTTCATCTATTATGTTTGTCTTTTTAAGTATTTCGACCTTTAACCGTTAATTTCAGAAATCAGAAACCTATCGCAGCTCGAAAAATCTGTTATAAATACCAGTTTTTGTATGTTTAATCTATGCAAATAGCCATGATAAGTATTAAGTATCTATGGTTTTATAACATTTTCAACATTATATAATACACGGCGCACCTGTGATGATTTTTTACGGAAACAAACAATTTGGAAACAAAACGGTTTCTTTTTCCTTTTGCGCGATGTAATGCTGCATATAACCAGGACGAAAAAAGCGTGAACCGAACCACGAATTGTGGGAAAGGAATGAAGCATCCGCAAGCGGCATTTCGCCCCGTTTGCTTAATTCCTTTCCCATAATTCGTGGTTAAGTAAACGTTTTTTCCTCCTGTTTATACGCTTATGTAGGAATTTAGGTTTACTATCCTTTCTTTGTCAACTACAATAAGGCTGAAAATAGTGCGAACGTACTTCGGTCTCTTGCGGTGGTATGTATGTGAAAGAATGAAGAGCTATAGTATCACGCGCTGCGTACGAGAACCATCGGCCCAGCTCGTCAGCGCTTCGTCGTCGGTCGCTTGTGATAGTATGTATGTGAATGAATGAAGAGCTGTACCTCAGCACTGAACACCCAGTGAGGCACACATTACAAAAAAAAACGTAATGAAATTTCTACTATAATTTTTCCTAAGTTCTTCACAATTCTTCTAACAAAAAATAGGATGACTTTGAAAGGGAGATATGTAAATATGGGTGTTAGAGGGAGCTAGCTAATATAAAAAAAAAACGAAAATAATTAAGCGAAAATGGTAAAAATATTTAATAAAACACGACTCGTTTGAAATAGAGCTAAAATCTTTCGTAAAATGCTTTAGTAGCTTTTAAAGTTACACTTTTCCACGCCTATGACATATTAAATAACATAACAAAACTTGTTTTTAATATTTTTCCGAGCTTTCTTCGCGATTTTTTTCTATCGCGGGAATTTCATATAATTAACGTTTCGGCATAACAAATGCATAGATATTATCTTCAAAAATAACATATATTTTTCGGAACTTAAAAACTCAAAGAGTTAACGGGAAACTTGTTATTAATGGTTAGAGATTGGGTATGCGGGGCTTAAGAGTATCGTTTGTAGTACAAAGAGTTAAAAAATAAAGATTATTTTACTACCCTGAAAAATTCTATGGAAAATTACGATTTGGTAGAATTTAACTAAAAAGCATGGAAATTTGCATACCTGTCATTAATAAAAAAATTGTACACGGCTTTTTAAAATCACGTGTTCTTTCTCGCTAACATTTTTCCTGTACATTTTTTTCGTTGCTAAGATGAGTCAGCAATAAATTATAATAATATTGCAAATAACTTCGATATAAAATCAAAATTTAATAAAAACAAAAAACGATTTTTTGTGAAACAATGTTTAAAATTCCTTAACACCACGTCTGCTGGATGTAACTCAGTGATGGATAACTGTTGACATAGTTGAGTTTTTTTAATAATTTTTGGCGATCAGGTGAGAGGAACAAAATGAAAGACGTGTCGTGAAGGTCACAGTGTTTATTTGATGAGTCAGGTGGCCGTAATGAGAGTGGACATAGGACAGATGTATTCACCGGTTGCTGGCTGTGATGGCTGGTCAAGCGCGGGTCAGTGAGTCGACGCCGGGCGCTGATGACCGGGACTCGATGATGGTCAGACACTGGCGAAGAACGTGGGTCTTCAGGCACTCCAGTGCTGACGGGAAGGCCGAAGGTGCGGTGGACCTTGTAGGCGGTTGAGCGGCAGCTGCGTAGACCAGTGAGGATGCTGCGTGTCTTCGTGGTGGTCATGATTCGTGGATGAAGCGCTGGTCAGAGACGCTGGAACCAGGGCGCTGTAATCCGTTGTAGCGCTGGCCAGGGACGTGGCCAAGGCGCTAGGATGATTTCCCGATAGAGTCCATGATTAAGTACGTGCGAAGCCGGGAGTATTGTCCTTCGCGGGGGGCGCGGGGCGCACCGGTTGTCACACGTGAGATTTGTCCACTG
Source organism: Hesperophylax consimilis (assembly GCF_061612785.1). NCBI lineage: Eukaryota > Metazoa > Arthropoda > Insecta > Trichoptera > Limnephilidae > Hesperophylax > Hesperophylax consimilis. The sequence goes on from NC_142857.1 coordinate 10,716,449, forward strand.
ACGGCAGATTGATGACAGACTGACTGCTCGCTGCGTCGGGCTTATTTATACCGTCAAGGCCGGCGGCAACAGTAGGTAGATGAATTGCAACTAAATCGGAGCCACTCGCCCAGTCTGGGTGTTTTGGGAACTTTCGGTCGCCCTGCGTTAACGCATAGGCGATAGGCTCGAACCTTCTGGCGAGTTGTCGTAATGTGCCAGACCGACTTGCGATCGTATTGTCGCCGGTAGGCAAGTAGATACTTGAAGCAGGTAGGTTGCTTTGTTTACAATTTAACTGTCCGTAGCAACTCGCAAGTACGTACCAAGTAGATCGAGCCGCCTATTATTAATGAGTCAATCTGGATTCTTCTTGACGCTACAACTTTATATATATTTAGTAAAATCAATTGCTAAGTGATGCTTATAGATCAAAGGTTAAACACCTAATATAAATATAACACCTTTATTTTATTTATTAGATACTAAAAATACAATTACAGAATAATGAATCTTTGACTGTACAACTTTGAAGGTTTCAGGACAATCAAATTGATAGGTTTAGTTCATATGAAGTACATATGTAATGAAACACAAATATATTCATATCATTGGATGAATTACTTTTTACATAACACTAAACTCATAACATTGCGGAAATTACTTTCATGTTTACAATAAAAGAGATAAGTCAGGTAAGCATCTTAATTTTTTCATTGTTTCTATGATGTGTGAGAATTATTATTTTAAGTGATTTAAGACGTGTTGATAGTACATATTATTTGACTTTGCAAAGTGTGGTGGGAATCTATACACGTTTAACACATTCATTGACACAGTGTCTATTGGGCGCTATAGTATGGTTACTTTCGGTTATGTTTGTAAAACAGTTTTTTTTTTAAACTTTATATCTCTAATTGTACTGAGTTGCCATGGAACCGTTATTTATTTTATTTAAATTGAAATGACGCCAAAAATTGAATTTGTGATTATTGAAGAAATAAAGTGTAACAATTGATGTTAACACATTGTCCGCAGCTAGCTCAGAATAATACTTAAATATATTGCTGTTTTATACTTACCTCTTCAGCCGTACACTCTGCCTTCTCACCAATTCGGGTTGCTTGGGCGGGGATTAGGGAGGTGAATTTAATTAAGAACATCTAATAATTATGAGTCTCGATTTTAATTGGGTTTGTCAAGTTTTAATACTAAATCTAAATTATGCTTATGTCTACTTACATCTAAATCTTAACTAATTGTCATATGGATCGGATACAACTAACTTCGTGAAATCTTCTGCGTTCCGCGGGGGCGTTTCCAGGCGCGGTGTCGTCCGAATGCAACAATGGGGTTGTGGCGGTGGGCAGTGGGTGGCGCGCAGTGTTTATTATTTTGGTTTATCACTATTTAATGTTCACAAGATACATCGGCACTTTGCAGCACTATCCGTTGAACTGTTAGTTTTGCAATGTTTGGTTGACACTTTAAATCGCAACAGCACTTTACAATACGTTCGTTTATTATCCTCTTTTAGTAACAACCCATACTTACTATTTATATTTACAACCCATAATTACAATTCAAAGAATAATTATAAAAATCATCCTTAGGAAACCATATGACTCCCCATATGAAACCATATGACTTTAGAGATATTTCGGGAATTTAATGTACCATCTATCACAGAATTGTATAAGAGAATCGCCTTATATCAAATTTATAAAGAATATTTTATTTATAAAATTCACCCCTCAGATAGCATAAGCAATAGATTCAAAACTAATGGCTTAATAGCCATTCCTATGCTTAGAACGACCACGGCTCAGCACCACTATTCGTATTTAGGTGTAAGATGGTACAATATATTATTGTCCAAAAATAAAATTAGTGTAACCGAAACTGTGAATTATGAACAATTCAAAAAGTTAATTAAGTCCCTAAAATTGGATACTGATATATTGTACCCCTAATTTTCCTAATTTTCTTACACTTACTCAATTTGTACAAAAATATATATTAATTTAATTGTCTTTAAAAAACTATTTTTCTAATTTGTTTACCTGATATATTGTACCCTTAATTTCCTCACGCTTTCTTAATCTTTAAGAAGATATATTATTTTAATTATCTTTAAAAAGACACCTTTCTAATTTGTATACCTATGTTAATATTATGTTTGTATTTATATCAAAAGTTTTTGATTATTGTTTAAAAAATCATTAGAACTAAATGTAAATACTCCTCCCATAAACACGAGCTCCTGAGCTCAACTTATGGAGTAGTAGAATAAAAAACGAAAAATTATATATCTGTCTGCATATTGTTATCATTTATAATGTTAAATAATTTACAAGTAATAAATAAAATAAAAAAAATAAAAAAATGTCCACTTCACTTTTTAGTTTAACCGGCGATATCGATTGTCCACTTTGTACAACTCACTTTCTTTGTTTCTTAGGAACCTCTTCCTAACTAGCTCGTCTCGCTCCTGTCTCCCTATATACTGTCTTAGTTCCTCTCGTAGGACCTGTCGCCCAACACCGCGTCGCCCTACCCCGCACCACTCACTTCTTTCTTTAAAACCCCCGTCTGTCAACACTTGTCTTTGGGCGCACACTGGGGGGACACTCTCAGTTTATAACTCATATTTGTTTTCATATTTGTGACGAAATTTGATTCGTCACAAAAGATTTTTATTTAATAGGGAATTATTCGTTTTTATAAATGTATTTAAAATGTTAGCAAAGGTAAAGGGAAGCATCAAAATTGAAAACATTCGATCCGAAAGGGGATGCATGAAGTGGTTTTAGACGTGTTTATTGATCAGATATAAATAGCCATGTTCTTTCCAACTCGCCTCTTCTGAATATATACATATATATACACTGCTAAAATGTTAATATCAATCCATTTTTACAACAAAGCTTCGCATAAATTCGCAACAATGTACGTTTTCTGAAAACAACATCACACCTTATAATTTATTATACTACTTGTAAATAAGAAAATTTTCCTCTATCATGAAGAATTTCTTAGAAATCACATTTCCAACACCTTTGATACCAATCACCATTATTTATTTCATCATTTTGTGATAATAACATTTCCGTTACTTCTGCGGTTTTATGAATATTCCATCAGTTCATAATCTGATGGATAAACTAGTAAATTTACAACTACTGACATCTACAAACAGTTCGTTATAAAAAGTAACAATCCTCATGGCTTTATGCTGATTTTATAAGTTTGGTCGTAAATTATAAGTAACTTTGCAAACGTTGTTTTTTTTACATTTACTTTTGCTGCTCAAGTATACAAGATTTTGAATGCCTCAATTTAATGATATTAAATATTAAAACAATGCTAATTTAAAAATTATGCTCAGTACAAACATATGTGTAATGGAACGCAAACCTCGAAAATTTTCACGGTTCGATGGTTTGAATTTCAAGACTAGGATTTTTATTTATTTATTGTTGGTCAATGCAATGTTAATATTAAATATGGAGCTCAATATCAGATTGTGTGTATGTCTCACTAAAACTTGCGAATGGTAAAGTGTGATAACCTGAAAATTGCAGGCTTTCTGCTGTCTAGAATTTCTTGGTCAACGCAACTACTTTCAACTTAGAATCGTTAAAAAATTACCATCATAACAATCAAACGATGACATGGGCCCTGAGGGCATTTTTTTTCCTCGTGGCCTCCTGTGTGGGAATATGTAATTTTTTTTTTAAAACACTTGTCAGGCATAATGTAAAACCGGTCAGTGGCTGAGTCGGTAAAGCGTTTGGGTGCCACCCAGGCGTCGTGCGTTAAATTCATCGACTGGCTAAGTCCTCCATCACGACACAGCCAACATTTTCCACTTACTGTGATGGTAGTACGAGATTTTCTAATATGTTCAGTTTCTTCCTAAGCTGGGAATATTTGTTTTACTATAAAAAAACGTATAATAATATTAAAAAAAAAAAAATTCGTCATTCATAACACCTGTATGACGCTTGCATAACGTGAGCTTTTTTTTAATATAGCGGAGACGGTTTACATATAGTTCCCGTGAGCACTTAGGCCATAGGCCAATTGTGCTATCTCCCATTTTACCTCATTCTTTAACAGTCAACCGGTCCCTTTTATAAAGTTCACCAGGGTTGTTATTGGATATGTGGCCATGTCTCTTCTGGTTCCACAATGTGTATTCCCAGGTCTCATTTCTCCTCTCCAATCCCCTTTGGTTCCATGAAGGCCCCAAAAAGGAAGAGAGCCTCATCTCTCCTCTCCACTCCTCCTTGGTTCCCTAAAGACCCCGGGATGAAAGAGGGTTTCTTCTCTCCTCTCCACTCCTCCTTGGTTCCCTAAAAGCCCCGGGATGAAAGAGGGTTTCGTCTCTCCTCTCCACTCCTCCTTGGTTCCATAAAAGCCCCGGGATGAGAGAGGGTTTCGTCTCTCCTCTCCACTCCTCCTTGGTTCCCTAAAAGCCCCGGGATGAAAGAGGGTTTCCTCTCTCCTCTCCACTCCTCCTTAGTTCCCTAAAGGCCCCGGGATGAAAGAAAGTTTCGTCTCTCCTCTCCACTCCCCCTTGGTTCCCTAAAGGCCCCGGGATTAAAGAGGGTTTCGTCTCTCCTCTCCACTCCTCCTTGGTTCCCTAAAGGCCCCGGGATGAAAGAGGGTTTCGTCTCTCCTCTCCACTCCTCCTTGGTTCCCTAAAGGCCTCGGGATAAAAGAGGGTTTCGTCTCTCCTCTCCACTCCTCCTTGGTTCCCCGAAGGCCCCGCAATGGAGGAGTCTACTCTTCTTTAGTTCCCTGAAGGCCCCATGGCAGAAGAGTCCACTCCCCCTCGGTTCCTTGCAGGCTCCACGAGGGAAAAGGGAGTTTTCAAATGGTCCAATATTCGTCCCACGGGTATCAAGGGAAACAGAAGGTCTACTCCAGCAGAGCCCCGAGTGCTGGAGTAAGGTCTAAATACTCCGAGATGCGACCCAGCTTCTCGGAGGCACCGTTCGTGACACTGTTCCCCAGGTCATTCAGCCTGAGCACAAGCTCACACCTTAGCTTGGGATGGCTATTGCAGGTCGTGTTTCCACTCCCTGCGCGATGGATTCGCCACACTCCCTACGCTAAAAACGTGAGCTTAAAAACATTTCGTAAATTCTCGGAATATCGAAGAAATTCTGTGCAAATGAGATTCTATTATATTATAAACTTATGTAGCTGCTCAGGATTACAAATTATAATTTATTTTTCTAAGTCTTCTTGAGTGCTTCCAACCTTTCATTTTTCTGTTGATAATACATAAAACGTGGGTTGTTTGTGTTGTTTTAAAGATGTTTCCACAATATTTGCGATGTTTCGTTTTAATAGTAATTGACGCATTATAATTCCACTAACAATAAATAACGAAACTGTTATCATCACCTAGCGTGTTCAGTGATCATTGTTCTTTGTAGTTATTATATATCTATTAATCGACGCTTTACCGCGTATCTATTAACACGATTAATTATTAAAACATAAACAATAATAACTTGTTTTAGTTAAATATGTCTTTCGCTGAAGTATTACGTCTTCATTCAATAATTCTCGATACTTCTAAAACAATGAAACAGGCTTAATACCTGATAATGAAAATGTAATAAGGATGTATACACCATACAAGTTGGCTCAGTATAAACACCACATAAAGGCATAACATTTTATAATACTGCTCCAATATCCTTTAAAGGAACTGTAGGGTAAATTATAGGGAATTTACATCTCCCGAAAATAATAACAACATTACTTTTACCTTCATTCATGTGAGTCTGGTAACACTGTAAGCCTGCGCGCGATACCTCGCGCGGCAAATATTTCATTCTCTCTCCAGTGGTCTAGCCCTAAATCTCATCTAACGCACGCGATCTGTTTTGTTAATAAAATTATTGTACCGTGAGTTTTGTTAAAATAAAAAATAAATTGAAAATATTGAATTCTCATTTTTACCCACCGACAGTAATCACTTAACCTTGGATTCTGCGGATTGGAGAGCCACAGAATCATTCAGCCAACAACCCATTTAAATAGGCCGTAATGACAATCCTCCAAAGTACTTTAATCCCTACTTATTGAAAATTACCAAAATTACCGAAATCAAAAAGTTAAGGAAATATGCATTTAGGGGAAAGAATAAACTATATTTTAACAACAGACAGCACACAAAAAAGATAAGTAACAATTTTTCAAATACAATTTTTAATTTTGAAATTTTTGAAGTGAAACTTCTTTACGCGCGTCATGCAATTTCGAGGACCGGAGTAAAACCGACTCATGACCGTCACGAAAAACCGTGATCATTTCGCCATAGGAGCCTAGCTAATATTATATACCTAGTTTAGGTCAATCTCCAAACTCAGCTTCGCGGTCTAGAGGCAGAGCGCCCGACTGTCACCGTGAAGAACCGAGGTTCGATCCCCGCTTTAACTATTTTTTTTTCTTTTTGTGATTTTTTTAATACGAGGAAAAGTGATAAAATGCTCTCGTGCTGCGACTTTTAGATATTTTGACTATATGATATTTTGGTCGAAATATAGCTTACAAATCGAGCCGGTAGAGTCGCTCGGTATTTTGATTAATTATTTTTATTTCGAATCATTAAAATTACTAATCAAGGCCGATAACGCGACTAATTACCCTCGAAGACGTGCGTGACAAGTTTTTTTAGTAAAAAACACAGCTGGACAAGTCAATTGAGGAGTACACGTTGTATACGCGGTTCTCGTCGCGCGAGATACCTCTCCTTGCGGTCTAGAGGCAGAGCGTTCGACACTCGTTATGCCGGACCCGGGTTCGAATCCCATATTTTTATAACTTTTAATTTTGTTTTATCACATGCTACTTATAAATATGTCAATAGACAGAAAAAAAAGAGAGAATGAAATGAAAAGAGAGAGAGAAGAATACTAAAAGTTTCACTTCCGTCGTGCGTAGGCTTGCCACACACTGTATATTTTTTTTATGGGAACAGTGGAATTTAGAAAAAAAATATTATTCTTTTTTACCTCTACATAGTTTATGAATTTTAATCCCGGACAACCTGTATATAAAAGAAAAATCTAAAATTTTACTAGTTTATTCAGCGCGAGATGTCAGACAAGCGCTCAATCTCAGTTATAAGATCGAGCGCTTGTCTGACAACCTGTATATGAAAGAAAAATCTAAAATTTGACAAGTTTATTCAGCGCGAGATGTCAGACAAGCGCTCGATCTCAGTTATAAGATTTCATAAAAATCCGAATTCATAAAAAATTATACGCTTATGAATGATTTGATGAAGACAGCAATCAGTCGGATGTGACTTTGCATTTTTTCATGTTCTAAAAAACTGCCTACGCTAATGGAAAAAAGTGTATGGCCTCGAAAGACAAGTGGTAGCCCACTTTCCTAATGGTCATGGGTAAGATTCCAGTACTTAGATTGCAAATTTGTTGCGTAGTTTGGCGTAATTCCGTCATTAACTTGGCACTTGTGTGAGGTATATATAACGCGTGCTTTACAAATGTTAGGACTATCACGGGAAATATTTTAAAGAAACTGAAATTTAGAAATTGAAGAAGATGATAATGCTAACAAATCTAAATAAAAAAAATGAAAAAGAACAAGACACCCAAAATCAAAAGATAACCGTCTCAACTGGGAATCGAACCCAGGACCTCTGTCTCACTGGAACAACGAATTTATCCACCATATTAGAACCTAATTATTATACGTCAATTATTGTAAATTAAATTGAAAATTATTTGAAAATTGTTGAAAATTTATGTAAATTGACGCGCCAAGATGAAAACTAATTTAAACAATTTATCAAAGTTCTGTGAATGTTCTATTCAAGTTCTGTTTTAATATTATTATTTTCCAATTGTTTCACAAAATTGAAATATGTATTAACAAAACTTGAATAGAACTTTAAAATTTGATGAATTGTTCCAATTTTTTGAAACAAACTTTTTTTATTTCCCACTTAATTATTACGTATTTCAAATATGGAACAAAAATACTCGTTTTATGAAATATATTATAGGTATTGGTATATTTTCGTTTATATGGAATGAAAAGATAATTTTAAACTATTAATTAACACATGTTAACTGCAATTTTTGAAATGTCACGCACGTGAGCACAATTTATTTTAATATAATACAAAATGCGCACGTCCCATTACATAGGTGTATAATTTTACAGTCTTGAACCATTCCCGAAAAAACCCATGATATGTGTCCGCAAAACCAAGAAGGTCCAAGAATGTTGTACGGCCGTGATTTTTTTTTTCCATAACACCGAAGCCATGGAAAAACAACATAACATTTCGATGGTCACTTTTTGCGTTTGTTTTTTTAGTGGTTGCCTTTGGCGCAGCAAAAAACAAATGGAAGATTGACTTTCTGTACTTGATTTAGCTGCGTCCTACAAATTTAGTGTTATTAAACTTGAATATTAAATGCCAATATCCTGTTGCAAGGATTCGGTTTGGTTGAAGGTGAATCATTTTGATTATGTGAATACTTTTGATGTGAATTCCGTGCAAGAGTTCTAAATGCTCCCAATTATCTGAGCCAGTGAGATAATTTCATCTCCGATCGGAATATGTTGTGAAGCTGATGGTAGATGTAGGGGAATGATGTGGGAAAGTGGAAGGTGGAAAAGTACCTGACTATTCAGATCTGTTCACCAAACACGAATAAAACATGGCTTTCAACAATGTTTCAATTCTGTATGATGGTCTTACACTAGACGGAGAGTAGGGATATACTATATATTACTAGTAATGTTTCGCTATTGCTGATGTATTTCTAGGGCGTCTCAGACTTCTTCCACCATTCAATGCTGTATACCACAATGTTACTGTAAAAAAACAACATATTTAGATGTATTATTTTTTGTGATAAACTAATTATAAGATAAGGTTTTTATGCACAGCACATGGGATAACAAATTATTGTAAGCATTAATTACTCGCCTGAAATATCCATACAAATTGAAAATATCGCCCTGGTAAAAATAAATAAGAATTGAATCCGCACCTTCTGATGTCCGGTCAGGTGCTCTGGACCACTGAGCTACTTCGGCTTATTCCCAACCCGCCAAATAATTCAATATTTACATATACTTTAATCGATATATATCTATATATATAAGAGATATAACATTAATAAAGTTCAATTCAGAATTATTATATTTATATTAAACACCAACAAAAACTCAATCATGACAATTATAATTCAGATTTTTTTGTGTCATTTACTGGTAACCGTAAAAAGACAGGATGTACGTAAAGCTAATTCAATTCGTGACAAAATTGTAGATACAAACAACAGAAAAGTTACGCATGCATGAAACATCAGAGAAATACTCTTTAATGGATTTCTATATTTGTTAAGATTATTGCATAATCTGTTCAGCAAGAATTATTCAAAAGGCATTGATTTTTTTTATTTAGATTAGACATGAAGCGAAAAAATAGGTTCCGTTTTTTTTTACCTCCAACTGACCTCCGTCTTTCCCAACGCTCTAACTAAAAATACAAATCCGTTTTACATGCACCGCTCATCGCGTCCGAACAAGTTTCTACGATTTATTAGTACGCAGTAGCACCTCTAATTGTAGCTCTATGGCAAAAGGTTAAAATAGATCCACTTTTGCGAGCAAATTGTTTGCTGAGACTTGTATGTATCATTTTAACTTGTATGTATTATGTACCTCTGTGTATCATTTTAAAAAGCTTTTATTCAATTCCTAGAAAATATAATATATCCGCATTTATAGTGCACGCTCAATTTACCGTTACAGTGTTATTTCCCGTTACTTAAACGTCAGTAAGTCAATCATTTTCCCAACGGAATTTCCCCCACTACAACATGTTAACTCAATCAAGATTATTTTCAAATGCAAAATGACAGATTTGTTTACTGTCTTGAATGATTTTAATGCAATAAAGTCATCAACGAGTTGTAATTTAATTCAACTAGACGTCCTAAGGTCTTCATCTAGACTAAACTTGTATTAATACATTGTACATAATGCGATCTTTCACGTCTATTAAAAAATGACAGATTTGTTTACTGTCTCGAATGATTTTGCTGTAATGAAGTCATCGACGAGTTGTTGTAATTTCATTCAACTAGAGGTCCTAAGGTTTTCCCCCAGACTGACTTTTTATTAATACATTGTTATGCAATCTTTCACGTGAACTACATAATAATTATAATGTTAATTGAATAATGTATTAGGTACTTGCACTTCCTTTTCAAATGCATAAAAAATAGATTGTATTTGTTGCCAAGACGATGATACAATGGAATTCACACTGAAATTCTTTTGATGGTTTTTCCGATCACAAGGTAATCGTTGGAATTAAAATATTTTAGGATACTGTATGTATAAAAACTCTCGTGCTTTTTATCGCAATATCTGACATAGGTCACCCCAAGTGCTTTGCTACGTTTGTACGTCTATACATTCATACGTCCATCACTCTTGGACGCACTTACCCCCAGATTCCTACCACCCCTCATACCTTTTCCTTTCCAGAATTTCCTCTCCTCTCTTTCCTTAAAAACACCCTCTACACAGCATCCACAAAGATGAAATAGGCCCTGCGGGAAATTATTTTCCTCCAGCCCTCCTAAAAAAATATGTATGATTGCAAACAGCAAATAACATAATAGAAAAAACGTTCTCTCTTGCGTGACGATTGAGAATATTTAAAACAACTGAAAATATGTACAAGTGCTATTGTGTCTTGTTAGGTAGCTGTTTCTATCTATAACTAGTCCCAGCGAGAGGTCGTACGTGACGTTATTATTCTAGCAACTTCTGTCCTCTTCGTTTTCATACAAGACGTGTGATAAGGAAGAGGACGATCATCGATGACGCACGTATGACCTGTCGCTGGGACTAATTATGGGCAGATTGCCTGCTCTAAGGAACAAAATGCTCCAGTTAATTATTCAGTAATTATTCTTTTTATGTAATTTATCTACTAAGTGTATATTATTGATAAGTAAATATGGACTATCCTCTACCCAAGAAATCAATAAATCAATGAAAAATGTCTCAAAACATCTCCGCGGAATTCTAGGTCGTAAAATCATTCACATTCTTTGAAAAGCAACTATATCATGTTTGAGTACGTGCAATAATTAATTAACTAGCAGTTAAAAACCCGCTCCGCGGGTTTTTTTCTGCTAGGCCCTGCGGGCGGCTCTTAGTTGGGCTTCGCCAATTTTAAGTGATATTAACAACAGTTACATTTAATAGATAGATATCAGGTCATTCACAGAGAAAGGGTGAGTATATATATTGTTAAAACACGGAACAGGAAGGAGTTAATTAATAATAACATGCTAAATTTACGCATAATAAGAATGACAGTTGTTTGAGTAAATGAAATTTTACGTATTTGTGATGGATTATTTCAAATGAAACACTATTATTGACTAAATGTCTACAACTGATATTAACTGTTATCGCACCTAATATAATTAGCTCATAGGAGACTTGCAGTGCTTGAATATGTGTTACAACCGTCAATGTCTATAAGTTGAATCAATATCGTTTAGTTTGTCACAATTAAAGATAGTTTTAACAAAGTTGACTTAAATAATAGATTATTACATATTGATTAATTGTACCCGTGTTTATGAATAAAAGGAGGGTAATTGTGCGATGACATTAGCAGTCGGTTTAATTAAAAGGTGTTAATTTTACCCCAACTGGTGGTAATTCTTTACCTACAACTGTTACTGTATCTAATAAAGTTTAAAGCTAGATTATATATACACCTTCATCAGGAGAGTAAAAATCTATATATAAAGGTAGATTATTACAATATAGCGCCCCTGAGGTGATATCTCACAAAAGCGGCGCTATGCAAATTGTCCAATAAATAAATAAATATAATGTTTACATTTTATTGTGTATACACCGAAGTCAAAAATTAAATATAGATTGCAATTGGGAAAGAAGAAGTGGAAGGAGGGGGGAGGGGTAAGATTAGGCTGGGTTTATAATAATTAGGAATTACAATATCGTTAGACGGGAAAGACCAGTTGAGTGGGAAAATATTTAAAAGAGAGTATGTTTCCTCATTTCTAAAATTTCAAAATTATTTATAGTGAAGTATTTTAAGACCTGAAAAAAACAAATAGCATATAACCATAAAACAATATATTCATAAGACAAATAGCATTTAATAACGGTTATTCTAATAAATTGATAGTTGAAATACTAAATAAAAAAATTAAAACACATTCTCTTCAAACGGTCTTTCTAAAGATAGAAATAAACAATGGCGTAGAATTCTGTTTGTGGATAACGATACTTCTAAAATTATATATATAAACAATCCTGGTACCATTCAACTGGCGTTTTACACTAATAACAATGAAGAAATATATTCTTAATAATAAAGATAGCAAAATTCAAACAAAAAAATCAGGAGTTTAAAAACTCAATTGAGATGATTGTAATTTCTTTTACAAAGGTAGAACCAATAGAAACTTTGAACTCAGAACTAAAGAATATCGCAGGGCTATAAATGGAAATAGTGAATCTGAGTTTGCAAATAATCTTTTGAATAATGATCACACTTTCGATAAAAATTCAGGTCTTAAAATACTTCACTCAGGATATAAAGCATCGTAAATAAATAATTTTGAAATTTTAGAAATTAGAAAACATGCCAATATAAAATCAGATATAATTAATAAGAAGAAAAAAATAAATAATAATGATAAATGCCATTACAAAGTGATAAGCTTCCAGAAGAAATCTTCTTATAAAACGCTTGTTAATGGTAAGTAGTCAAGTATTGTGAGCTGCATATTTAAATATTCGCGCCAGGCATTTGGTTCGTTTTTAAACCGCCAGAGGTGCGCTCTGTCGGCCATCTTGAAGAAACGCGTGAATTTTAATAAACGTCAAACATAATCACGTAACTGTGGAGAATTTTCATTGTAATGTAATTAATCCAATGGATTATGAACTTTCTAAAACATATTTCCTTCGATATTATCCAAAAATTATATGAGCAGAAACGATGCTTTTGAAGAAATCTCGTATTATTATGAGGCGATCCTATTTTAGTATGGAATCGTGTCTTAATATTCAAGTTACCCGAAACAGACAATTTTAATTTGACCAATCAGAGGGCCTACATCGTCCAGACGCTGGGACAATAATACTATCAGATATGCATCCATTTACAAGTTTTTACGTCGATAAACATTGATATGCATTTATATGAAATCGCATAAATGTCAAACTATATTGTAATGTTAATTCTGACATTTTTTAAGAGGACACCAGAGGATTTTAATATGCCATCACGTACGATATTACAATCAGTAATGTATTCAGTTATGATCAAAATATGATGTTATTTTTGATACTGCTGATTGTAATGTTCAATATGATCTCATGGAAGATACTGGAATTATTTTTTGCCCTTTGGACCTAATGTGCGTTAGGATCCTATTACATTAATATATTAATAACAATAATAAAGGTTTCATTAAATGTTGTCTAATTAGAACGGGGTACTTACTATCCGGGTTACTACGGGATGCAAGTTATTTATATTTAATATTATAAAAACAAGACCTTGCCATCGAAATATTTTAAAATCGTTTGAAAATTTTATAAAACGTTTTTCAACTATAAACTTAGCCGTAATCACAAGATGTATTTTTTTAGACGATGCTTTAGTAACTCCCCGAAGGATCCCTCTAGAAACATTTGATATTTTAGTAATACGTTCATCAGAAATAATTAAAATAAACCTTACGGAACTATCGATTTTCAAGGCCTGCTAAGGAAAAGTCGACTGTAGGTTAATCAATTAGGCCTTTTTTACACGAGTTCATCACTTAAGTCGTTAAGATTCTGTGTTTATTTTATTGTCTCGTCTTAATTTGTATCTGGCACTAAACTTGTCACATTTGCTATACAAAACAACTTTATTCATTTAATTTCCCCATCCCTCTGCCGACGTCCATGATTTGTAAGTAATTAAGAAATGTATGAGTATCTGTTCTCACATATTTCAGACTTAATTTCATGTTATTAACTCGTGTAACAATTAACAAGTGTAGAAATATTCTCATAAGTTCTTGTTCTCAAATCATAGTACCTACACGTGCAGCCGCCTTCGATATAATTTGTTGAATAAGGTTAAATTATTATTATTTGTTTTCAATTTGTGCAACTAACACGTGTAGTTATATTTAAGCCCAGTCAGCGTTGCGTTTGCGAATCCATACGCAAGGTAGGTACCCTCAGGAGGTACTAGGAGGTAGGCTGTTAATATATATTTTTTTATTCGCATTACTACAATAAATATCCACCAAGAATAATTACAGTTTCAAAATATGATACTATTACAAACAATTTGCAGGTTTTTAGTTTAATTTTAAATAATTTTATGTTATTTTGACTCCTGCAATTAACAAGCATTTTTTATTCCTTTAGTTAACAGTACTATGATATATGTAATATATCGCTATTGATGCATTTTATGTTTTTTATTGTAGTCACTTGAAATTTTATTCGTATGTATCGAGAAATAAGACGCTTAATAAATAGGTCCCAAGATGCAAGTGGTTTAAGATCCTGTCCCTGTAAGACAAGAGATACTTCGTTCGATTCCTAGTTGTGACCGTAATCTTTTTATATTTGTGTGTCTTGTTTTATTTCATCTTTCGTTTAGATTTATTAGTATTATCTTGTTATTCAATGATACATTAGTATCAATTTATTATGTTCATGTAATTGTATAAATATGTCTACGAAAATGAAAATGACCTGCTGTCATACTGCTTTGGTAGTTTAATGGATGCTGCTTATACTGAAGAATAATAAAAAAGTAAATAATCAATATAATATTTCTATTTAGTTCTTATTCAAATTATTGATTATCATTTTCACCGTTGTACACCGATTACAAAACAATTCACCTAACGTTTTTTATGGATGCAGTCGATGCAGGAGTCAAATAATTAACTAGAAATATTTTTGTATTGTTGTGTCGGCAGTTAAATGTGCACAAAAGAACTCTGGAAATTATTGTAATTATTTACGAGTATTACACAAAGTCTGCGAAGGTTGTATGAAATGATTATCTTTTACAAACGTCATGCTGTTTCACGACAAGGTACAGTCTGATATTTAATAGTAGACAAAAATTGATGGTGCTGCGATCGTTCAAAGGGTTTTTGCTATGACAAAAAATTCTAATTTTTTTCATTGTTTTGAGATTTATTCTTTGTTGATACTCCTGCAGACATACATTTTTTTAAATTTTTATGTGATACTGCACAATCGTCTGGGGCCAATAAGACTATGACATCCCCAATTAACGGGAAGTGGAAGTAGACGGGAAAATGGAAGGTGGCGAATTATCTGGCTATTCAGGTCTGGTCACCAAACACGGTCAAAGTCATTTCAAGCAGCGTTCCGGTTTTAAATGGTGATCGTTCACCAGAGCGATACTGACAGTACCTTCCACTCTGGAACGTGCCGCAAATACGCTGTAATAAAGAGTAACAAATAATTATAAGCAATAATTAATCCCCTGAAATATCAATACAAATTGAAAATATCTCCCGAAAAATAAATGCCGCCAACGGGAATTGAACCAGTGCCTTCTGATGCTCGGTCAGGTGATCTGAAACCACTGAGCTATGTCGGCTTATTTTCAACCCGCCAAATGATTCAATATGTACTAGTACCTCAATCAATAATTAATGCTTATTATATTTTTTCCAACTGTAAACAAACTTTATTTTTGTAGGAAAGGCTTTGTTAGTGCTAAATTTCTCACTAGATGGCGTCGAGACATATTATATCTTCATTTGTTGGTGAAGTATATTTGACTTGTCAAATATTATTATTTTTTAATGATAAACTAATGTTTATAAGACAAGGTTTTATGCATAGCAAAAAGGATAATAAATAATTATAAGCAGTAATTAGTCCCCTGAAATGTCAATACAAATTGAAAATAAAGGCCGTTTATAACGGCAAATAAATTATTGCTTATCATTATTTGTTATCTTTATGTTATGCATAAAACCTTGTCTTATAAAAATTCGTTTATCATTAAAAAAATACCTATTAAAAAGGATTGTAACCGGCTGTCAAGCTACTATAAGTTTGAAGTAATAATTATAAAAATAAATGTTTTCTGCAAGCGAATTTGAAACTACAGGACTAACTGACACGATTACGCGAAGCCTTTAAAACACATCACGACAATCGCGTAACGTTAATATCACTAACGATTTCCCATAAATAATTACCATAAACTTTAACATGTTAACCTCAAAGGCATCAGAACGGAGGCTTTATATCCCAAGCCGAAACTGGTTTGCAAACAAAATGTGCTAGCGGAATGCCGTTCCCGTAAAGGCCATTAAAGTTGTGTGCAAATATGGAGGGCCAACGAATACGTGAGATTATTTGTATATTAACTGATGAAGCGATATCTCTATTATATGGGATCTAAAATTTGATTGAGTGTGTTAACATCCCAACTGCTCCCAACAGCCTGTAGCCAGCGGAAATATGGTATTCCGATTTGGGACATGTTGTGAGATTGAAGGTTGTAGTGAAGGGAAGGAGATGGGTAGTAAGTATCTGGCTCTTCAGATCTGGTCATCAAAAACGGCTAAAGCCATTTCAAGCAAACCTTCGACTCTGAACGATTTTACCAGGGTGACACTGAGAGTATCTACTACCTACGCCATTATCTTTTCACGTGCTTAAGAGGAAGCTACGAGCCAAAAATGTGTGTATTCTTGGTACATCTTATATCGTAGGTAATAGGCATTAAAATCGCCTGACAAACGGAGTCTAGTAACGTTCGATTTCAAGCAAAAACTGGTTTTTATTTATTTTGTAAATAATTTTGTAAGAAAGCAAAAAAGTTGATCAAGTAAAACTGTCACAGATAATCTTAGCTATAACACTGTATTTTTTTAAGTTGTTTCCTTTATGCGTTCATACATTTCTATTGAAAAAAATTTTAGTAGTTTGCATTTATCAATTGAAACGTTGCTCCAAATGGCTTTAGCCGTGTTTAGTGACTAGATCTGAATAGCCAGGTACTTCCCCACCTTCCTCTTTCCCTTCCCCACTTACCTTCAGCCTCACAACATCCCCCAATTGGGGATGCCATAGTCTCACTGGCTCCAGACGGGAGCAGTTGGGACTCTTGTGAGGTATTCACAATAAAAAAAATATATATATTTTTTATTGAGTAATTTATTTTTTTATTTGTATTCTACTCAAGCGAAGCGATAGAAAACCTTCAATTTATCTAAAGCATATTTTTTGGTATTCATAATGTACACCAATTCGTTATAAAGATTAATAAAAATAGTGATTTGGCATTAAGCTTCGCCTTAATACAAGGAGAAAAACGTGTATTGTTAATCACTTCAAATTATTGTTAATCCGGTTAAAACCGGGATTGCAGGCCGTTTCTTGATAACTTTCTAGTAAATTCCTCACACATTGGAACACGCGCTCATGCACCTGCATTTGATTTGATAATATATAATGACGAAATGCGAAAATATTCGTGATAATATATTCGTATTTTGCTAAAAGAAAACCAGAAAACCTATTAATTAATTCGTTAAGGCATTCATTCCCGGTTTTAACCGGATTACGAATCATTTAAAAAGATTCTTAATAAATTTGCAATTCCTGCTCAATTTACTCCGTCTTCAAATGTTGGCTTCAGTAACATCTTTATGGCATAACTCTTAGTAGAGTGGTTTAGGTTGTGTTGTTTGAAACCCCATCACATTATTTAATTAGCGATCAAAATTTGATCAAACGTATAAACAGGTCGAAAAATGGAAGTTAACTTATAGATCAAGGTAACTAGAGACCTTAACCCTTTCGAACCCGCATTATTGTTTCCACACATATAAAATATGTAATGCTTGATAATACCTCAGAAAATTATTTAAAAATTTTTGGCATTTAATATTTTTTTTTTTTGAAATTTTTCTATGTTAATTTGGATTAACATTGGGCGTCAGAGGGTATTTTTTAAATAGTAACGTAAAATAAACATAACACAAAAGTAATACAAATAACTGTTTCATGTCAAAAATGCACATTGACAATGTAGTGATAATCTCTAAGGTACAAACAAATAACATTTTAACTAAAATTCCATTCATAAATAAAGAAATAATCTAAGATTATAAATCATCAAAAATTCGCCATACTAGTCGAAAACATGTCAGTCACTACCAGTGTTAATTTGAATGAACATTGAAATTCATTTTCAATATTCTGGGAAATGACTGTGAACAGTGAATTGAACTGATGTTATTATTATAGAACACATCTTAATGCGTTAAAATATATGTAATTCGAGTATAAAATATTGATATCTCACATTAAATTAAGTAATCAATGACGGCAGAAATTCGATGAAACTCACAATCAGCAGATGTCAAAATATTTATCGTTGTTGTGGCGGGAAAAGGATTTCAACCGAGAGGAAAAAATAGACGCCACAGAAAAGACTACAAACTATAAGAAAACGAAAACATGGCTTTTCTAAATCGCTACAGTTACGGTAAAAAAATTCACAAAGTTTGTGTTTATTTGAATTAACACTGGGGCTGAAAGGGTTAAAGGCTTATTTTCCTTATAATCTGATCGATTTGGTGCCAATTTCTGTACTGCAAATGCAAATCTTGCAAGCAACATAAATTTGTGCTGTACGATGATTGTTCCCACGTTACTAGACAATAACCAAAAGTCAATGACATGGATTTTTTCCCACAATTGACACAATTTTTGATAATTAAATATATTTTAGTTCAGAAATTATTGTGTAGCTATTATCATTGTCCTTTGAGACAGACACTCGGGTATTGTTTTAAAACAACTAGCACAAACATTGTGTTTGCTATTTACAAATACCAGGGGTGTACTTGTTTTTAAGCAATGTAATTTTTTAGTTTCAATCACATTTATACACTATATAATTAGGGTTTAAATTTTTTTTACTGCACCTTTCTTACAAGGGATATTCCTGACTCAAGACAGGATAGTTTACAAATATTTATTTTATGAATCCCAGAATTTGAACAATTCGTAAAATAATTTTTCGAAGAAAACTTCTTCTAACTGCTTTTCACTTTGTGATGGCACTATTTATTTTTTATTAAAACACAAATAACTTAGTTTACTTGTGCTCCTGATGATGTGAACTTGGTTCACGAAACATGTCGAGATTTTGTATCGAAATAAAGTGATGTAAACTAAGTTATTTGTATTAAATCAAATAAAACACTTTGTTTATTAACCACGACTTTATTATTATTACATCTACCGGTTTTGCTACGGTCGAGCTTCATCAGGATGTGAAATATAACTAAAAACTAAGACAGAGGTGATGCATATTTATAGGAAAACAGAGGGAGACAGAATATAATACATTATAAAAGTGGGAGGGGTCAAATATTACATAGGCATAGTGAATTGAAGATATATAATAACAATTAACATTTTTACATGAATTATACATATAATAATACATTTTAAAGACATAAGAAAAAGCATAAACTTATTATTTAAGAGTGGAAAGGATTCTGGGAAACAAGTTAAATATAGGACTATAGAATGTGTTTTTTTGATTAGATAAATTAACTTGTGTATTTAATAAATGGTCTGATAAGTTACTGTTTATAGATTTCCTGATTTCTAATGATTCTAAATTGTCTAACCTAATGCCTATACTATTTTTATGTAAGAGGCTAGTACCTGTTATTTTATCAAATCTATGGTCTGCTGATATTAAGTGGTTGGCGAGTTCCGAAAAACCTTTACCATTTAAACACCGTACATGTTCCTTCACTCTGGTGTTTACATTGCGCGATGTTTTACCTATGTAAAAGGCGGGACAATCACTACAGTTGAGTTTATAAATACCCGAATGGCTTAGTATGTCATCCTTGTCTTTAGTATTAATCAAAAATTTTCCTAGGGTATTGTTTGTATAAAAGGCAGGTTTAATATCTAAAGGAAGGTTCCTAACGCTTTGATTTGAAAAATTATTTATAAATAAAATCCTACGCCAGTGGTGAATAGGGGTGTTGATATTAATTGGCGGAATACTGCTATATAGAAATTTGTTTGTGGAAATATGTTTTTGTTTTTTATTAAGAATTTTATCAATTAAGGCCGAATCATAGCCATTATTTGCTGCTATTTGTTTTATTATTGATAATTCATTTGAGAAATTATTGGTAGATAGAGGGACGGAAATTAACCTATGTATCATTGAATGGAAATTTTCCTCCAGCTTTTAAATTCTTTCCATACCCAAATTCAGTTTACCCTAGAAGTAGGTGTCAATGCTTCTCTAAATTTTCTAGACCTCACGCTCACCCTGATAAATAATAGAATTGAATTTAACATATACCGAAAACCGACCTACACAGACATAACCATCCACAATACTTCTAATCATCCCATCTCCCATAAACATGCAGCGTTCCATTTTCTGGGGACAATTTTTTTTTTTTGAAATTCTCTAGTCACCCCTCCCCCCCCACGAAATTTTTATTTTCACGTAAAAACATCAATTTAAACATGTCCCACCTAACAGCAAATTAGGAATAACTTACTTACTCAGTTTTATAACTTAATACCCTTTGGTTGAACCACATTAATTATTTTATCTTGTCTATTATTTTTGCAATTATTATGTAGATTGAAATTTTAATAAGTAAATGTTATTTTTGAGGATGTTGGAATAAAGTATCCACTTCAAGGGAAGTAGGTACAAATCATGTAATTATTAAGAACTGTGTGACAAAGTGTTAACAATTTAATGTGATGACAAACTAGTGATTATCATGCAGATGGAATCTCAAAAAAAAAACACGCGACATTATGAGAAAAAAACCTTCATTTTGACGGCCTGATCTTACCTGATCGTACCTGATCTTAATGAGGATAGAAATGCTTCTCAACATGTAGACAGATCATTACATTCATTCGACAGGAGACAGTTTTTATGAGACATCAGTTTTCTTGGTTGAAGATAATTATAGATATATTAATATTGCACTAATGCTGTTTTACGATTTCCCCGCTCAAAGTTTTGCTCAAAATTCGCATTTTTCTTCATATAACGTATCGACGTAGATATGACGTCACGCGTACCGCGACAGAATTGTATCGTTTTGGCGGGCTTTACAAAAGGCAAACTTGAAGAGGAAAGAATAGATTAAAATATCTACGTACGCACGAATGCTATTTCAAGATTTCTCCGCTCAAAGTTTTGCTCAAAATTCTCTAAATTTTATTTAAATTGTTCAAGATATTATTTTGATGTTAATACTTCATTTGTAGACATAATGTGACCAGACCAGCTGTAACGCTACTTACATCGTACAGACGGGAAGGGTCTTCAAGGGACTTCATTCATAGTTTATTTTATAAAAATAAAATTGATTTCACATTTTGATACCATTTCTTAAAGAAAAATTATGGCCGTTCATCAAAAACGAGCCTAACCCTTTACATATAGAGTGTTGAATATTAATTTTACTAAAACAATAATTAGAGATAAACAAAATGACAAAAGATCCAAATATAACCTAATAAATGATCCCGCATTGGAATTTTCAAGAAACCGAAACGATAAAATTCCTTAAAATAATTTAGGGACTCACCAAACTCTTTTATATTTTAATTAATTTTCATAACCGAGTAATAACCTATTGATAAGAATATAATTAATTTAAGTATATTTTTACATCACTGATGAAGGGTTTGGACCCCGTTTGATGTTTTATATATTTTTTACATATATTTTTATATGATCAAGTATTTATTTATCAAAACTATAACTATGTTATAACTAAACAATAACTAAAAGAAAATGGTTTTAACTCTCTCATTTATTTAGTTTTATCTATATTTCTATTTCTAATAATTTTTCTATGATGATTTGCATTATTTATTTTTTTTTTACCATAACAATTTCATTTTGCATTATGTTTTATTATTTTTATTCTTACATGAGTCATGTGCGACTGCCATAAGCCTAGTGTGGTAGTTGAGAAAGTCACAATTTTTTTTTTTAAATATTTATAAAATAAAAACCTAGCTACAATGTGATTGCTATGTCGTCGCCCTGGTTCTTATTTGTCCAAACGACCAGTAAGCAAATATTTTACAAGAGTTGATATTCTTTATTTATTTCAGTGAATCATTAAAATAGGTGTTTAAGATGAAGCTGTTTTCGTAAAAGTTAAGATCAAATTAGTTGAAGTAATTCTTAGTGAAGATTAAACAGTTTGCGAATTGGTCGTTAGGACCTTTAAGAACTTGGGTAACGATCTGTGAAAGATTATTTTAACTGACTAAGACTAAGTTTCTAGATCAGTGATTTCTAGTGGGGGCGTTAGTGAGATTCAGGCGGGCGGTGGTGGGCGTTGAAAGGCTCCAAGGGGGCGGTGAAGGGTTGAAACGGGGGTTTGAGGAATTTAAAAATATTTGTTTTCCCAATGAAATCAACAAATGCACCGAGTGCGGCTTGTTTTATCAAGATAGTGTTAAAAATGTGACTGCCTGACTATTTCGTAATAAAATGTTAGTCATTCAAAATATATCTGATTAAATATAATGGACGAGATGCGACAATATTATTATTTTTAAGAACACGTGTTCCGACTTCCTCATAACATATTATTGCTTTACTGATAGTTCGTTATGAAATTTGTCAAATCATTCGTAATAGGCCTCCAGTCCCGTATTTAACAAGAAATTTAACCAAATTTTTAATAAAATAATAATATTTCATATCGGTTTGTTTTCTTTTTTTATTTTTATAACATTATTTCAAAAAACTTCTTTTTAATTTTTGAAAGCAACATTTTCGGGATAAAATAATCTGAGAATGTTTGAAAATCAACCCACTTCCATTATTATAAGTTTAAAATGTGGCTTATGCTGTGATGTCAGAGAAATAATAACTACCACCCTGACAACCGGTTGGTCGTGATTTTTCAAAACATGAATTAAGGCCCCGTAGTAAGCGTTCAAAGATGGTTTGAAAGGGAGATATGTAAATACGAATGTTAGAGGGAGCGAGCTAATATTAAAAAACGGTATTTATTAACCGAAAAGGGTGAAAATAATTTATAAAACAGTACTCGTTTGATATAGAGCAAAAATCTCTCGACAAATGCTTTAGTTGCATTTAAAAATACACTTTTAATTTTTTCACTCTTATAAGGTATAAAATAACAGAACAAAACTTATTTTTAATAATTTTCGGAGCTTACTTTGCGATTTTTTTCTATCGAGGGAATTTATATAATTAACGTTTCGGCATTACAAATGTATAGATATTATCTTCATAAGGTTGGGAACCTCTGCTCTAGGTGCTTTATCATGGCTTCAAATTATGGATTGGTTTCAATTCCCATCCTCTGATGACCTTTATGACGTTTTACTCGAATTTTGAAAGGATTTTTACTGGACACTACCTGTACCCCGCCACGAATTGCTGTGGCTCAGTCTGTCCGTGTTGCTTGTACATCCTACAGATGGCGCTGTTTTAAAAAAAACAGGTTTTTACCTGTCACAGGTGAAATATATATATTAAAAGAAATATATAATCACAAGCAATTTTCGAATGCAAAGTTGTGTCAAAAATTCTAAGCAATTGGTAAAGAACTTTCGTAGATTTAAAATTTTGAACAAACCAACATTTACATCATTATTTATTAGGATCCTAATTTAGGATGGGTTGTTTCATAGAATTTTAACAATTCATCAAATTGCAATGTTCATTTTCGTCCTTTTCAAATTCTTTTATTATATCATAATATGCCATTTACTTGACAGAACTGAAATAATAACAGAACTTGTAAACCAACTTTGAAATTTATAGAATTGTTCAAATTCTCTGAAACAACCCGTCTTTAGATTGAAAACGATATTTGCGACTCTTAAACGAAATATTTCTACATCAAATTTTCGTTAGTATTGTCGCTAATATTGACTTCCATGATTGAATATTACAATTTGAGTGTTACTCAATAATTTATTCCAAAAATGTATTAATTCTATTAAATAAATGATGATTCCTTATTTTGTAACAAAAGCGATAAGAATGGCTAATGGGTAATGATTGCGTTTAAGCCGTTGGATCAGTAAACCACGCACCATGAAGTGTGAACACGAAGACTTAACTAATTCTTATACGAAATTTCTGTTACTCGTTACTCAGGATTCTTGAAGACTGTCCAAATATTGCGTTCAACTAAACCTTTTTTCAAGGTGCGTGTATGCAACAAATAATATTATATATTGCTTTTCTAAATACGTTGGTGTTAACCTTCTTACAACATCTTACGATATTTTTCAATTTACCGTACCTAGTCAATTATGGTGTTCTTCAAAAATAACCTTAAAAGAGTGAGGAGTAAATCTGGGGATCAATGTGTCCGGAGAAAAATGCGTACTGCTGATTTATTGAAATCCTGTTAAAAAGGTAACAGCATGCTATCAGTACTTTCATAAAATATCGGAATACGTGTTCACACTGCTGCGATTATCCTGTTATATAAAGATGAAATTCGTGTTTTTATGAACACGTGTGCCAACGTCGCCAAAATACATTCGTTTTGTACTGATATTTTATCAAGAAATCTGTGTATTCATTCGTAAAGGCCTGCAGTCCCGTTTTTAAGAGGAATATGAATAATTTGAAGAGATTTTCAATAATATATGTATATCAGTAAGTTTTCTCCATACGCTGCTGTGCAAGGCGATGCAATGGGTAAATAGAGTCCGGCTGGAGAGGTCAAAGTGACTCCCTCAACCAGTCTCTCACCGCAGTGGCAGGGCAGACGTATCCCCGCCAATACCTAAACAAACCTCACCCTTTGAAAATGTCATCAAACATAGCTTGCCGCTTGGTGAGTCTTACGACAGAGGTTATCCAATAAATGGTTCCTGGGCGGCGGTACCCACACCAGCCTCTCAAATTGTAATAATAAATATGTGATTTCTGTAACATGCTTTATTAGTGTTAATATTTTAATTTTAAAAAGTGACCTGATACAATTCAAACTGTTATTCATGTTTGATTGCGTGCCAATCAAACATGAATAACTCTATAACCGTGTTACAAAATGGATTCTAATATTAATATCACGCATTTATTAATTAATTCAACACCAATTCACTAATTCATATTATGATTGCCGATCAAGTTGAGTAATAGTTTCGATAATTTATTGAGTAAAGCAGAGGAAATAGACTTTCGAACGAAAAATGGCCTTAAAATATTTGGGGTATACTTGTGGCATGCGTTTTTTTTAAATTATTTTAATTTTTTTTAAAAGATTTCTCTTATTCATATTCAGCAAACAAGGTTACAAGAAAATTGCAACGAATTTTGCTTTCCCTGCTTTTCATAGATAACAGTGGATCAGGGTGGGATTTATTTTATTAAACATTTATATATATAGCGCTTTTATATTTTAATGCATTATATGCGTGATGGGTATCTACGTAATAAAATTGTGTAATTAAATTGATGATATAATGAGAAATATCTAACGTGCAAATAATAGCAGTAAGATAAAATATGCACGATATATAAGTGATTGTTGAATTTTTTGTTATTTTAATTTTTTGGCATTTTTGATTATTTTTTTTTATTTTTTGTGATTTTTTTAAATTTTTTTTTTAAATTTTTGTTATTTTTTAAAATTTTTAAATTTTTTTATGGCCTTTTCTCCCACTATATAACCTATAAAAAATACGCATTTTATTTTTCAACGTCTATTTCTTTCCCACAAACGACATTCACTACTCATATAATTTTACATGAAGTATTTTGAATTTAAATTTGAAAATAAATTTGTTGCAATTCTACTACATATGGGAATTTTGTGATTGAATTGTTTTTAAAGCAATACCTACCAAATATTATTTGTTAAAATAATTACAAAACAATAAAACAAAAGTAATACCTAAGTAGTTTTACAAACTTTCGTAGCGGTTCAAAATAATAAAAAATACTCTCATGATGGGCACACTTTTTGTAAATTTTAAAAGTAGTCGATAAATTTTTATGACCATATTTTTATTAATAGCCAGTTAAGTTTCTCATACATCAATTACATCATGTATCCAAGTACGCATTTTTTTCGTGACTCAGCGTAAAGGGAACAACAATAAAAGTTATAACACTGTTTAGCACCTTTAAAAACCTGTTGTAATTGAGTTTTCAAGCCGTGGAAAAACTCTTACATTAATTTTGAAGGCAAAGAAAAAGGCTTTACAAATAGGCCTGACGGATACACAAAAGACGAGGAAGAACAGTAGTGTGTGTGTAGGCAAAACTAACCTTTATGACGATATACTCGAATTTTGAAAGGATTTTTACTGGACACATGCTGTACCCTGCCACTCGTTGCTGTGGCTCAGTCTGTCTGTGTAGCTAGAAAACAATGGTGCGTGTTGCTTTTACGTCCAAAAGATGGCGCTGTTTTTCAAAAATCACGTGTTTATCTGCTATCTAACAAAGGCATGTAAAAACACACGCGTATTCGAATGTTACGTTGTGTCAAAATTTTGAAGCAATCAGTGAGATTTAAGATTTTGAACAAACGAACATTTACATTATTATTTATACAAGTAGATAGATATTTGGGTGGAAATAATTATTAGTCGATTCTGATAGTCCACTATTATTTTTAGGGGAGTAATTTCTATCGGATGTTGATCTAACAATATTTCATTAGTAACTAGGTACTTCTGTAATGTAACAATATCAGGACTGAGTATTTCAAACACTCGCTTGTTCGTAGAATACATGAAGTTAGTAATAGATACACAACTACACGGAATGTAGGTTCAAGAAGGCTATACTATCATATCTTTTCAATGGATATTAATTTATCCTTAAGTCTTTTATATTTGTATATTATATTCTGTACGTAATTGTATTGAGCAGGTTAGTAGAATACGACGTATTGTCACTAGATTGTCCTTTATACGCCGTCTCACTTTATTTTATTCGAAAACTATTGCATTTATTGTAATAATAAGTGTTTTTGAGTGCATGCGAATGTAAAAGAACTAGTGTTTTGCTCGAGAATGATTTGTGCACATCTTAAAAGCACAGGAAAGCATTTTTTTCACATAAAATAGCCTAGAGCTACGTGTTCGTGGCAGTCGGTGACAGCTAGTCTGACCCACGGGCTTATGTGCGATTCTAAACGCAGTAAATCACCAGTGTGTCCACTGGACTCAGTTCAGTAATGCCACGCGCGTTGTATCAGTAACCTATCTTCTCCTTTATTTAATTTAAGATCTGAACTGATGAAAATGTTTTACTAAACACCGTTAAAAATGTTTATCAGATGCCATTATGGATGCATTTTTGTACTTTGATTCAATACGACAACATTATTGACGAGATTCTTATATTTTACATAGTGTCCTTCGATGTTAAAAGCGGGTAATCTTAAGAATAAAAACGTCTCAATCCCAATTCAAAATACGTCACGAGACACTTCCAAACATTTGATACGTTTTTGGGACTTTCTATTATCTTTTGTATTAACTATTAAAACTAACTATAACAACAAAATAAAAATATAATGGTATTTCAGTTAAAGGTCAGGTTTATTGATAAAAATTGTGTTTTTTCCTCACTGTATAAAATTATTCAAACGAAACATTGTTTCTTGTGTTTATCATTTAATGTGTGCCAGATCTAGCAACTATATAGCCTCTCGTCACAAGGTATAATGCACGCTGCCATTTCCCACAAGAAAGTCGTTTTTCTTGTTTTGTTATATCACTCTCAGTTGGAAATAAGAGAGAGTTGATAGCGAGATTTCAAAACTAGGCGCACGTCTACACTAAACACGTATAACTCAATGCACTCGTTTATATCCAATAAAAATCAAAACATTAAGTTTATATGATTACGATCTATAAAAAACTGCTGTTAACCGCAATTGTACATACTTGTTTCTGTAACTTTTTCAGAAAACAATTCAGTCTTCAATCCTCTGCTATCTATTCCTTCAGAAAACAAGCCACATTTAATTTATTGTTACCAATTTTAATTTTTATTAAACGGTTTATTTATAAAGAATTGTAATTATTACTACGCGTGACAGCTATTTCGCCTTCCGAAGGCATTATCGAACCGTGGTCACGACTTACTGATATGAAATACTATTAATTTCTTATAAATCTGGTCGAATTATTCGTTTTCCTGTTAAAAACGGGACTGCAGGTCTTTGATAAATGAATGTACAGAGCTCCTAACAAAATATCAGTTAAAAGCGAATGTTTTACGAGGACGGCGGTACACGTGTTCATTCAAATATTGATATTGTCGCATTCCGTCATAATATGTATTTGGAAAAAACACGTATTCTCCGTATATTCTGAATGACTAATATTTTAATAGGAAATTTTAACTTTTTAACAGGATGTGTTTTCTCCTTGTGGTCTCCAAAACGTGACTTTATCCCACAAAATCGTTGCATTGGCACGCTTGCACCATTCGGAGATTCTTCATTGTTGAAGAAGAAGTTAATAAAAAAATAAAAATAATTAATTAATCCCATTAATTAGGTCGAGTGGTTAAAGATGTTGTACCGGTAAGACAGAGATCTGGTTTCGATTCCCAGTTGAGGCCGTTATCTTTTTATTTTTCTGTGTCTTGTTCTGTTTCATTTTTTTTAAATTTGGAATTGTTCTATTTAACTTGTAGGTTTCATTACACCTTTGTGTTTCAACTGCATATTTTATTTTAAATGCAATTATAGTTTCTAAAAATTTAAATGCATTGATAGTTTCTAAAAATGTAAGCTATTGACAAGCATACAGCTTCGCAGTACAACCTTTTTATTTTCTTGTGAATTCTGTATTTTCTACGTCTTAAGTATAATAAAAAAATGTACCATAAAAATAAATAAAGCTCTCAACACAATTATCCTATTCGGGTCTGAGACACATCGCCTCAAAAAGACGCCTCCTGGTACATCCTTTGATGTTGCTTTTCACAATTTTAAATGATATACGATAACAGATATAGAGCAAACGAATAAATAAAACAAAAAGTTATAACACGTAATGACCTTAACACTTTCAAGTAGCTAATATTGAAGGCTGAATGAATGAATATTCACATGGAGAAAACTTACTGACTTAAAATACTGTTCATTTATTAAATATCTGATCAATTTATTCGTTGTCCTGTTAACAATGGGACAACGGGCCTATAACGAACAGAGATGTGCAAAATGGGTACCCAAAACCATTTTAAATGCAAAATGGAAATGGGTCAAAACTTTTCCATTTGAAAATGCAAAATGGTTTTTAGAAAAGCATTTCAAATGCAA
Organism: Hesperophylax consimilis; assembly: GCF_061612785.1. Classification (NCBI taxonomy): domain Eukaryota; kingdom Metazoa; phylum Arthropoda; class Insecta; order Trichoptera; family Limnephilidae; genus Hesperophylax; species Hesperophylax consimilis. The sequence goes on from NC_142857.1 coordinate 10,745,887, forward strand.
AATGCAAAATACCTATTTTCAAAATGCATTGAAAATGCAAAATGGTTTCTCAGGTCAAACAATTAGAATAATTATAGAATTTTGTCATTTAATGGACATCAATGTAGAACAAACATATTACGTGATGGTAAATCCAAAAACACCACGACTACAGATTATGAAACCACAAAAAATTTGCGCGGGACTAATGTTGGCAGCGTAAAAACATAGTAACTGCTATCCAACATTTAATATTACAACGTCATGGCCCCATGTTCAGTATTTGAATCAGTATTTTTTGTAATGGTATCACTCAATTGCCAGGGCTCCTACCAGGGAGCAACTTGACAAATGTAAATTATCTCTCATAGCGAGGTTGAGGACCGACTGATATTTGGGGCTTATGAAAAACAGATGAGTGGACATAGTAGGAAGAATGTTGCAAAAAAGCATTTAAAATGGAAAATGCATTAAGAAAAGCATTTAAAATGCAAAACGCAAAATGGTTTTTAGAAAAGCATTTAAAATGCAAAATGGAAAATACCCATTTTGCATTTTGCATTTCCATTTGAAATGGATTTATTTGAAATAAAGCACATCTCTGAAACGAATGAATTAAAGGAGTTCCTAACAAAGTGTTCATACTTATATTATAGCATTCCGTCATAATATCTATTAGGAAAAGAATACGTTCTCGATACATCCTGAATGACTAATATTTTATCAGGAAATTTTAAGAAGATCATTTTTCTCCGCGTACTATTAGATGATTCTAATTTCAATGTCGCGGAAAACCTGTGGCACCAATGCTGGCCAATTAACTGGCGTTTTCGCCCTAGAATTAATAATTATTGCTACTTTAAATCTATCTTGATTAACACGCTTGCAAATAAAATATATCATCTATACGTTGATTTAAACCTGCAATTCAAGCAGGTAGCTTATAAAAGATACGGTTTAGAGATTCGATAAGATAACTTGAGAACTGGTCAAGTCTTAACTGGTTATATCTCACTCTTTATCTGCCTTACTAATAAACGTGTTTTAAATTTTAAACAACTGATAAACAACCATTAAAGTAGGGTAAATGATTGATTATGAGTTTTATAAAATTAAACAATATTTATTAGTAACGGGGAAAACGTACATGTGTACAAGCTGTGTAAAGTGTCCGTTTTACATTTTGTTTCTGTCACGATATATATATATACAGGAATTAATAAGATTAAGAATAGGAATTAATAATAAGTATAAGAATAGGAATTGAACCAGGTTTTATTCATTAAGTTAACGAAAAAAATTAAAAAAACTTCATTCTAGAAAAGTAAAAAAAATGTCACACATTAAAGTCAAAAAGGATAATTTTTCCAAGATATTCTCTAGATTACATTTAGTCCGGAAACAATCTTGCAATAATGCTTAAATATGGCATCCCATAAAAAGTGTACACCATATCCGTTCTACTGCCTCCATCGTAAAATGTTCATAATATTGTTTATTGAATTCTTTAACATAAGTTTTAGGGTGTTTACACCCGCGCCGTGCAAGCGGGTTCCCTACAGAGTATCGGACCATCCCGTTAAACACGTTCATTGAATAATCATAACGATTACAACACAACTACGACCAGTTTGCCTTCGTTTGGTAAGGCATCGGATTGACCATTATATAAAGACACCTGTGTTCGTTTTGGAGGTCTGTCAAAAATGACCACACTCTCTAGCCATTCAACGACATATTGATTATAATATAAATTTAAGAAGGTGTGGTGACTTAAATATTTTAAATACTACTTGGCAGATTTTTACAGCATCAATTTTATTTGCTTACACTATACGCCCACAAGTGCTTTTACAAACATTAGATACGTACATAATGATTTACTCGAACAGTAATTCGCCATTTAAATTCTCTAGAACTTATGCAGAAGATTAGAATTGTGCTCACCTTAATTATAATTATTATTGAGTGAACTTCTTGTAACTATATTCCTTGCAGTTAAACACATCTGCGATTTCTGCGAAAGTATTGCAATCGAGGTACAAGCGAATGTCTAAATGACTCTGTCCTGATATTTTTTCAATTACAAATAATTTTCGGTCGAGTATTTTGAGTTGGTATGTTGAAGGTGATTAAGCTCAGTAAATCAGGGCTGTTTATTTTTCCAATAATAATTTTAAAAATTGAAGTTATGTCGGAAACATGTCTTCTGTCTGAGAGTTTTGATAATTTGAATTCTTTCATAATTTGGTTATAATTTATAGTTTCTGTAGGTGGATTGAGTTTGTAGATAATATATCTTAGAAAGTTATGCTGATTTTTTCAATGGAATCAGAGTGGATTTTAAAGTAAGGGGACCAAATAGAAGAATCATATTCGACTTGACTTAGAACTAATAATATTTGGCTAATTTATATAGCGCCGTTTTCGTGAGAAATCACCTCAGGGGCGCTGAAGAATATGTATATGAATTTTAATGTTTATATATTTTTAAAGCCTCTGCCATTAAGGAGAGTGAAGCCAAGCATTTTAAATCTTTTATTTGAGAAATGAACTTAATTTTGAAATCGAAAATAACACCAAGATTAATAATTTAATTGGCAGAGGTGAGGGAAACATCGTTATTTTTAACTGAAAGTTGAAAAGTTGATTTATTCTGAAAAATCTTATAGTGTGGCATTTACTAATATTTAGATAAAGTTTGTTAAATAATATGAAGTTTCTTCTTTTCATTTAATTTAAAATATAAATTACAAATTTCAACAATAACATCGATACAAGTAATGTAGATTGGATGATAGATAACTTATTACACTTACCAGAATTGGTTGCTAATGTTGAGGACAGAAGGAAAACATTTTAAACGTATGGATTGAGTTTTTGATAGACTGGATAGGATTTTTTCAATTGATTTTGCGATATGTATAATTACAGTTCATTGAATCAATTGCATATTATGATGGCCTAAAAAATTGTGAATAAAAGATAATCGAGTTCTAGATCGAGACCATTGATACAATAGGTGTGTGGAAATTAATGACCTGAAATCAATGCAGATTTAGGTCCCGTCGCGATATTGTGTTAATATTTTTAACAGTATGTTATTGTTATCGATTTAGTATATCCTTATTCACCAATAGTTGTTGTGCGTTATTTATAATAGATAATAATTAAGCGTGTATGCATTGTGGTAAGAGGCGGATCGTAACTAACATTGGCAGCAGTGCATTTAACTTTTAAAATGTATATTACATGTAAACAAATGTACATAAGAGTAGCAAAATAATTAATAGAGATACTACAATAATTAATTTTCTCCACTAAGTTATATTTAAAAAAAACGATAAATGATTCTGCTCTAAAAGACACACAATTCATCGCAAAAAATCTCTACGAAACCGTTTGAAGTCACCGCGCATGAGTGTCAACGTGTGAATGTTGTACCGCTAACATTGTAAATTAGTATTCCTTAATCAATATATTTCAGACGCATTGGACTAGACGTGATCGTAGTTTTGAAAAATTCCCTTGCCTTCAATTCAATATTTCGCGCATTCGTCGATAGTGCACGAAATGAGTTATACATCTGCACTGCTCCATTACGTGATTTTCCGTTAGGAGCTTAATCCGTTTCGGCGGGCGGAGCTGTATCGATACAGACTTCTTAGTATGGTTATTATATATGCTAAAATGTTATGTGTGGTCGGTCTCGTTGTATGGATGTGAAACATGGACCTTGAAAGTAAATACCATGAACAGGTTAGAGGCTTTTGAAACGTGGCTTCACCGGAGAATACTCAAAGTCCCATGGACCGACATGATCACCAACACAGAAATTCTCAGGCGGGCTAGAGCAGAGAGAGAACTGCTTAGATTAATAAAAATCAGGAAAATTTCATATCTGGGTCATGTACTTCGAGAGGAGAAGTATCACTTGCTCCAGTTAATATTGAAAGGCAAGATAGAGGGTCGCAGAGGGCCTGGTAGGAGACAAATGTCTTGGCTGCGAAATATACGAGAGTGGACCGGCATTAGAAGTGTGGAGGAGCTATTCCGGGCAGCGCAAGACAAAGAGACATTTTCAAGAGTGATCGCCAACGTCGGGGGGGGGGGGGAAGTATGGTTATTGGTTAAACAAAGTTTTGTGCACATCGGAACATGCACGAATCGTTTGCGCTTGCGCGGGAGTCTTGCACTAGAAGACAGCTCAAATTCCCAATGGCAGGAATTATGACTGGGGCATACGTTTCTATATATATATGACTGGATCAGAGGTGTTGTTGTAAGTTATGTGGAGACAGAAGGCAATGCACAAATGCACATACCGAGGAACCGCTACTGATTGTCGTAGCCAGTTATCGATGCAAGATATGTAATTGCACAATTATAAAGCATTATCCAATGCAAATGTGCACTTCTAGGAAAATCGGAAAATCACACGAGAAAAACTCCGGAATGTTCCGCTAACTACGTCACTGCTCTAGAACATTTCACTATCAAGGTTAAATTTGCAACCGTCTCGTCGTAGATAGCCAATATATATTTGAATAAGTGTATTAAGTAGTTTTTGTATTGACGTAGCACGTTATCGTATCTTTTAAAACTAAATCTTACCACAATGCATTTATTCCTACCAAATCGTACCTACCTAATCGTATTAACTAATTATTATATAATATGCATAATTGTGTACATCAATAACTAGCCCAGACCTGTGAAAATCATGGGAAATTATAATTATAGGATTTGTGAAGCTGAAAGTATTTATATAATATTAACTGAAGTTTTAGTCCCCGTCGTTGCTCGGGGACTACAATTCATTGTTTGGTGTAAAGTTTAATAGTTGCGAGGCCAATTTAAGATATACAACTCCGTAGTACATTATTTAGATGCATCGTATGAGGTTTTAGCCATCGTTAGCAATGTAAGTTCCCGAAAATAATTTAATTGTATATTTTTGTTGACAAATTGAGAGATGTCAGAAATTTTCCTTTCAAATGAACACCGTTAGTAAACTTAAATTTAAACAAAAGAAATACACTTTTTAAAAACATAATTAAAAATTCAATAACATAGAATTATTTTCTGATTATAGGTACCTTATCCCTAATTAGTTCCAATTTAGAAATTTTAGTTTTCATCGCACCTAGTGAACATTTTTCGTTCATGCCTGGTCATACTTGATAAACCTAATTGTGTCTAATCCAACCAAATTTTCCGTTCGTAATTATTAATCGTACCCGATTGTACATAATCATACATCTTCGTACTTATTCATAATTAATCAGATATATTCAAACCCAACGGAACCTAAGAAATTCACATCGAAACTAACCGCATCAAATTGAACCAACTCATCCTAATTTAATGTACCTACCTAAAAAATATGAAAGATTGGAACCAAACATTCATAATCGTACCTGTTAACATATACCTATTTGTAACTTAGCGTACGTAATCATACTTTATCCTATTTAATCGAACCTAATAATATCGAATCCTACCTAACCGTAGAAAATCGTATCAATTCAACCACAGACATCCAAATTGTAGTTTTGCCCTAGGACCTGTAGGAAAACCACGTGATCACATTTTTGGCACCAGGAGTTGTACCTTGACCGCCGAAGAGCTCGCATCGAAATAGTCTGACCCTGCACACAACAGTAAAGTTGTCAACGCTTTCCCGTGAAGTCCATTGTGGGCCTTTTCTGAACATGATCGAATCGAGCCGTTTACTATGATCGTTCTTTTCGTGTAACAGGCCCGACCGCTCATCTGGAATAGACTTCCCTCAGCTCTTACTAATCTCCAGAATTCGGCTTAATTTAAACGGGCTTCAAAAACAAAATTACTTAAATAACTTTACTATTCACAAATCTTAACTTCTTTTCAATACTTTATAATAAGCCATATTCTAAAACTTCCGGTAATTGTTTGGTTTCGGTTGTCTCCTTATTGTACCTTTTTAAAATGTCTGCTCAGAAGATTCTCATTTCTGAGCACAAACTGCCTCCTGTTTTATATTATGTCTGTAGTTTTAATATTCTTGTTTTTTCCTGTCCTGCTGTTATTGTTATTCTAAGTTTTGTCATCACTTTGTATAAACAGTATATTTAGTGTAATAATATTAGATCTGTATTGGGTAAGGCACACTGTGGGAATAATTTTAAGAACATGACAACTAATAATACTAAATAACCGTTTTTAAGTTTGTTGTGGTAAAGCGCACGTGAAATGAAATGACACTAAACCGCGCTATATAAATGCCATGTTATTGTTATTCGTAACATCGGTTAAAAAACCGAACCGCTTTCAAATCGGGTTGCGTAGCTACCAGTGGCGGCTCGTAAATTTTGAGTATAATGTGTGAGGTGGGTAAATTATAACACATTTGTTAAAGTGCCTACTAGATAGCGCAACAAAATATTCAGTTTTGAAAACAAGCCTGAACTTTTGTTCACCCGATTTGGGATTTGTAGTTAAGTTTTGAATGCAGCCAGTAATTTGTGCGCTAGCAATTCGTAAGCGGATTTTATTTTCGCGGCCTACATGTTGATAAAACAATGCGAGTTGCCTGTATTTTTCAGATTCATTTATTGACAAATTACAGAAAGGGAGACGTTCGCGTTTCTCCACCCTCCTTGCAACTTGTTTTTTTTCCCTCAGTCTATTAATTCGAATGTCTATGTAGTTCAACCTAATTCATTGTACCTAACTATTCGTACTCAACATTCACTTCATGAAAACTACACTTAAATATCATGAATTCACTTATTGTCATTTTTTCCTTTCCAATATCAGATGATACTCGATAATTCGGCCACTAAAAACAACACCGTGGTACTGTCTGCGTTAAAAATGCTTACAAAAGTGAAGTATTTGGGTTGAGTCATCGCCACTGCCGCAGTACGAGAGTAACAACTCTTCAGTCTTCATTCTTCCCCGAGCAGCTTGCGGACCATTGAACTCGTTATTTGTGGAGCATTCTGTGGTTTAACGGTCACTTACTTTCGAATATAATATGCGATTTTAACCTAGTTTTTATTATTCTTACAATTAGTGGATACCGTGCAAATTAAACTGACTGGTTTATCACAATTCATATGATTTTTGAGAGTGATTTATATGCAAGGTTATAGTTTTGATTTCTACTACGCACATGAAAAATATCTGGTTGTGTTACAAATAATGGGCTATAATTGTATTTAACATTTGTACTAATTTGTATTTGCTAGTATGTATTTGGATTGTCCATGGATACATGGGTGTATTTACGATGACAGACAGATCTTGAATAAAGTATATATAATTATATGTGATTAATTAATTTTGTTCTTTCTTCAGAAGATTTTTAAAAAAATGGAATGTGCCCGACATCTTTGATTATTATTATTTGAAAAATATTTTTATTTTTTTACTTCAACTTCTCTTTTGTACCCATTGTCCACAACTTCTCTTTTGACTTCAATTTATACAAATAATAGTAACATAAAATTTTACCGCGCAGTTTAGTGTTATTTCACTTGAAGTGGGTATTTCTTCATTTTGCAACATCTCGTTTGACTTCAACTTCTCTTTTGACTTCATCCTCTATTTTGTCTTCAACTTTTCCTGTTGCCTTTGTAACTCCAGTTCGATGAACACTAGAACTTTTGTTTTTGTTTTAGAATTGGAAATGTTTTTTTGGAGAATTCAAGAAAGTGCTAATTGCCGTTTTCAAAATTGGAATTGATTTGTCAAGAATTCAGATTCTCCCATTTAGATGAGACACGGAGCGAAACAAATGATTCCATTTTTTTACCTTCAAGTTAGTTCAATTTGTCCTCCAACGCTCTAACGCTGAACGACCGGAAACTACCGAATCAGGTTCACGCTTTGGCGAGGTATTAGTACGCAATAGCGTTTCTATGACTATCGCGTGATTTATCTCGGGTCTACGCGCGTTATTTAGAAAACTGTTAAATTACGAAGGGAAGTCTCTTAGTTCTTAACATGAGTTTGGAAAATGATCTTTTATTCCCTCGATTTTTATTTGAAATTAAAATATTATTATAATGTTGGGAAGTAAGAGCTTCACAGATGCACTCATAGAGAGCAGTGCATAGAGCTTGCGTGGAAGTCCGCAAGATGGCAGCCAGTGTCCAGTAGTCGCCAGGGCCAGTGGGAATGCTCCCAGACAAACTTACTGTTTCAGATCTCAATTAGCCAGCTTCTAGTTAGGTCGACTATCGAGTCACCATTGTAATACGCGAAGTATTAATAAATCCCTGATTTATCACAAAGAACCTATTTATTTATAATCTCCTTCCACGATGAGTTCGAGGACTGTTTGTGGGAACACAACAAATACTATTATGATTTTTGAATGAGAGAGGGTTTTTTTGTAGAGTTTAGTATAGAAAGGAAACTTATGAACATCATACATTCTGACAGACCAAAGAGTTCTCTACTTTCAAAAGTTTTTCATTTTGTTATCTATTCCAATGTATCTTTCAATATAAATGAAGTTGTTTGAATTATTTCCAGGCTGGCAACGCAGCCCCACCTGCCGTCCATCTCTGACGAGTACGTGTACTTGTTCCTCCACTCCAACTTCTATGAGACCAAGGCCACGAAGGAAACCATCGAATGCTACTTCACTCTCAGGACCGCCAGCCCGGATCTCTTCGCCGTCAGGAACCCTCACACTGCTCGGTTGAAGGCTTCCCTCGATATCACGTAAGTTACACACTAACATCAACTTCGAAAAGTGTCTTGAATTTGTATGTACCTACCCATTGTACACCACTTCTCTTTTGACTTCATCTCTTATTTTGTCTTCAACTTCTCCTCGGACTTCAACGGTTTTTTTTACTTCATTTGACTTCAACTTTTCTATTGACGTCAGCGTCTCTTTGGAATTTTACTTTTCTTTCGACTTAAACTTTTCTGTTGACTTCAACTACTTTTTTTTACTTCAACTTCTCTTTTGTACCCATTGTACACCACTTTTCCTTTGACTTCAATTTATACAAATAATAGTAACATAACATTTTACCGCGCTGTTTTTTGTTATTTCACTTAAAGTGGGCATTTCTTCATTTTGCAACATCTTTTACTTCAACTCTTCTTTGACTTCATCCTCTCTTGTTTCTTCAACTTCTACTTGGACTAAAACGTTTCTTTTCTATTTAAATTTCTCTGTTGACTTCAACTTTTCTATTGCCGTTAGCATCTCTTTGGAATTTTATTTTTTTTGACTTAAACTTTTCTTTTGACTTCAACGTCTATTTTGACTTCAATTTCTTTTTTGACTTCAACTTCTTTTTGATTATAATTATTTCTTTAATTTCAACTTCTCTTTAGACTTTCACTTTTCTTTTAAGTTCAACTTCAATGAGACGCGGGTAATATCACCCTCAGGGTATTAATCTCAGATCTTTTCGTTATTGGAAGGAATTTTTAGGGCTGCACTGACTTTTTGAAGAAAGAAAAAATTAAAAACTTTCCTAGCGTCAACTTCAATAACAGAAAATTTTTTAATTCTCTCTCGGCTTTAATTCCAAAGAAACAGTTGTAATTTCAACCTCAGATTTGACAAAAACCCTCAAACTTCATCATCTTGCATCAAATCAAATTGAAATAAACTACCGTCAAACGCACCTTTGCTTTTCTCTTGATTTCTGCTTGATCAAAGAAATGGCTTTAGGCGTGTTTGGTGACCAGCTCTGAATAGTCAGGTAATTTCCCACCTCTTTCTTTCCCATATTTTTCCCATCCCCGCTACTGTCAGCCGCACAACATCACCCAACAAGCGGTTACACAGAGAAAAGTGATTATTGCTAATTTATTATTAATCCGGGTAAAAACGGGATTGCAGGCCGTTTCCTGATAAATTTTTAGTAAATACCTAATATATCGGAACACGTGTTCATGCACTTGCATTTGCTGATAATATGTAATGACGAAATTCTAAAATTTTAGGATTTTTATGAACACGGTTCCGACATCGTGATTTGCATTCGTGTTTTACCAAAACTTTATCAGGAAACCTATCAATTCATTTGTTAAGGGCTTGCAATTCCGTTTTCAACCGGATTACGAATAATTTGAAGAGATTCTTAATAAATTAGCAATGCCCATTTTTTCCGTGTAGGAACAGTTGGTACTCCTGTGCGGTATTCGCTGAAAAGGCTTTTAAATTATTGCACTTTATTATCAAGAAGACTGACAATAGATTTGTGTAACTTCATACGTCGTTATAGGTCAATGTCATCTCTTACCCATGACCTTAAAATTGAAAACTAGCATTTCCTTAATTCCGACTAAAAGTTTTTTTAATCTCCTGCTTTTTGCCCCTCCCAGATAATCAATTAATATTGCATTATCATCAAAACATCCGATGATTAAATCACAATATTTAAACCTTTTTTTTATATTACAATGCTGATGACAGTTTTTCTATACTGTAATCATTTCGAGTCATCTTACAGTGGGTATTTGTGTTATAAAATTAATATGAATTCGCTGTGATAATCTTGGGAACTAAATGATTATTACATTATAAAAAAACCCAATTGGCATGATGTTGAAACAAGTTATTAATTACAACACGAGTTTTACTAACCGGTTTCGTCTGAGTTTCAACACTATTTAAAATATAAAACAAAGTACAACGCTTTTGCATAATTTTTGGTGGATAACTTGATATAATCAAAAGTCATGGCGGAAATGTTAGCAAAAAATTTAAATGTTGCCAGATATCGGAATCGAGTTATAGTCAACATTTTGTAGTTTTTTTACAGTAAAAATGTGGATTTCATGCTACTAAATGAAGTGAAAGGTATAAAAAGTCTTGGATGTCAGAGGAAAACACGAATCACATAATTATTTGTTGTGAAATGATACGTAAGTGATGAACGATGAAGGATGTGTAAGGAGAATGTAATACTCGGAAGTGAATGTTTAAAGAAATCGAGGACGCCAGTGGAAGTCATGGCACTATCAAGTGAAACAAATAAAGTTGTTTTCACCTTCATTCATTCATTTCATTCGCTTAACGACAATTCTGATTCATCGCACCTAAAATATACAATGCTTTAAACACCGATATAAAGTCAATTAATTCTATATACCTATTTACTATCCGTTTTCAACATTGGCTATTTGAAAGGGGACGAGTTCACTATCCGTTTTCAGCATTGGCTATTTGAATGGGGACGAGTTTACTATCCGTGTTCAACATTGGCTATTTGAAAGGGGACGAGTTTACTATCCGTTTTCAGCATTGGCTATTTGAATGGGGACGAGTTTACTATCCGTTTTCAACATTGGCTATTTGAATGGGGACGAGTTTACTATTCGTTTTCAACATTGGCTATTTGAAAGAGCACAATTTTAATATCCGTTTTCAACATTGGCTATTTCAAAGAGCACGAGTTTACTATCCGTTTTAAACATTGGCTATTTGGAAGGGGACGAGTTTACTATCCGTTTTCAACATTGGCTATTTGAAAGGGAACGCGTTTACTTTCTCTTTTCAACATTGGCTATTTGAAAGGGGACGAGTTTACTTTCCTTTTTCAACATTGGCTATTTGAAAGGGGACGAACCTTATTTAAGGAATGCATGAGTTTCCTACACTGTTTAAAGAAAAATAGTTTTAATTCTTTCATTTAATTAGTTTTTATCTTTATTTCTATTTCTAATATGGTTTCTATAAAAATATGCATTTTTTAAAATTAATATTTTACTATAACAATTTCCTTTTCCGTCATGTTTTATTATTGTTATTCTTGCATAAATCGTGTAGGACTATCATAATACAGATATAAGCCTAGTATGGTAGTTGAGAAAGTCACCAAAATTGTAATTTTTAATATTTTTAAAATTGTAATAAAATTAAAAAAAACCCTTAAAAATGCACCAACGTGTCAGGTACACTAAAATTCACTATCTCAAACCATCCATAAATCCCGACCAACGCCGGGCACTCGTCGGCTAGTACAGTAAAAAATGTCTGATTATTATAATAAGTCCGTTGAACGTTCAAAGTCCGATTCAGCAGTTCGCAATCGGAATTTAAAAAAATCTATTACGTGAGTTAATTTTTTTAATGATTATTCAGGTTCATCGGTAGACATCTACCGATGGTACAGCAGTGATTAATTTTAATATAATCATCATAACAGGTGTCAAATGATTGTGTCGAATCAATTGATGTTTATATAATGACTTGAGCAAAAAAAGTCGCTGCATCAGTGTATTAGCGTATTCTCGAAAATTAATGGTTAAACGTTGCTAATGGTTATAAAAAAATTATTTTAAACTATTAATTTCTGCCAAGGATGTTATAATCATGGTTATCACGGTTAATAATTTTAACAATTCTGAACTAAATGTATATTTGACGGCCTCCGTGGTCGAAGGGTAAGGCTCTAGACTAGCATTCTGAAGGTCACGGTATCAAATCCCGTCGTTCGCAAGTAAATTTTATCTTAGTAATTCCAATTTGTTACGTAGTGCATTTGTGGCATTTTCTAGAGTGAAAGATACTCTGGTCTAAGACAACCATCCAGAATTGAAACGTGGATTGAAATGGTTTTGGTTGTGTTTTGTGACTAGACCTGAATGGCCAGGTACTTTCTCACTTTCCTCTTTCCCATCTCCTTTCCTTTCCCACTAATTTCAGCCTCACAACACACTCCGATCGGGGATGCCATAGTCTCTCAAAAAGTACATAAGATGTACTTGTTAAAACAAAGGCTGTTGTTTAAATAGAATAAATAAATTAATAATTTGTTTTTTTTTTTTTTTTTTTAAATAGGAAAAATACTTATTTTAATTCAAATTGTTCTAAATTTGGTATACACACTGGTGTCGCGAAGTTGCGATTCCACTATATTTTTAAAGGTGGTGCAGAGCAAAGCCCTATGCCACACGCTCAAAGGACCAGTCCCAAACTACACCGAATGCTAGGTTATGGGACGATTTTATGCATCCGACAAACCCGATGGACAGTGCAATAGTCAAAAAGGTATAAATCTGGGCTTCTGGAGCACAAGATAAGCCCAGATTGGAATGCAGGAAAGATGGACTCACCCGTTGATGATTACCACACGTCTCCAGGAGTTTTGGATGATTTCACTTTACAAATATATAATCGCCCTGTCTGATATTAGTTATCACTACGAACTCTGATGAGCAACTGACGCCACTTGTCCGATTTTACGTGTGTCGCAACAATCATTTTATTATGGTTACATTTTGGGATGGGTAAAAGGGTAGGTAGGACATTTACAGGATTTTGTATTGACATTACACTTGTCCATTAAGCCTGTGGATGCATACCTAACAATCCCCTATATATTGCGCGAACACACACAAAAAAACACGAAATAAACGACGTGAAATATTTATAGTTTTTGGTTTTTAATAAAATATAATGCCATCCAGCTCCAAATAAGCATGGAGTTAAAACAGGCACAATATATTTCACGGTTTAGTAAAATGTCAAAACACAAAGTGATTTATTTACTTATCTGCTTTCTGTCAAAATAAATAAAAATCAATAATTTTCTTTCCAGAAACATGGTAGCTCTCCCCCAGAAAACCTCCGAAGGCTACAATATCCTCTGCTACCGCCTCGCTGACACGGACTATACCAAGCTCAACTTCTCCGACGCCGTGCGGCTTTTCTGCATGTTCAACGATGTCAGACTGTCCGAGGATGGTCTCAGTGATGGGTACATTGTCATCTTCGACATGAAGGGCTGCTCGCTGGGGCATCTCACCAGGGTCTCGCTACCCGCCCTTAGGGCTTTCATGATGTACATTCAGGTAATTTAATCAATTGCTACCTTTGTAAAGTTAAAGTCTTCGTTGCCTCTAGGATTTTTCTCGACTTCTGCTTATCCTGCTATACTCGTATCCCTTCATTTTCTTATGCCTCGAGATGCAGTGTTCACCTCCTCCCCGTTTAGCTACATATGTAGGTCTTCCAATACTTACACCCTAATCTTTGGTAGTAGGCTACTATCTTATCTTTTGTACCATAGCTTTGGTGATATTCGCAATGGAGCTGTCCCAGTATTATGAATATTGTTATTATTATTATTATCCAACTCAAAATTTGTATACCTCATGGTTCTACTTTTTTATTAAGATTCATGCTCTTAAAAGTATACAATATCCCCGAATTTCCATATTCCTTTCTGAAAAACCAACTTAACCTTCTCCCAACCGCAATAGTAAGATTCCAAATATGTTAGCGATAGCTCCAGAGCGTTACAATTTTTTTGTTATAACTTGACTTCTTATTACTGTCACTTGTGTTGTGTTGTGTTGTCCACCGTTATTGGACGGTTGGTATGTATTATTTAAAAAAAATATATCTTAACCCCGTCTGTCGTGTACATTGATAAAATTAAATTTAAAAAAACCTAATCAATAGAAGAATAAGATCCAAACAAAACTATATTTCAAAAAGGACCACACTACATGGCCATTAAAGTATATAACAACCTTCCACGTAGCATCAAACAAATAACCGACAAACTTAAATTTAAATCATCACTACAAACATTTATTTTAAACAAATCTCACTACACCTTAAATGAATACCTTAAATAAATTAAATACCTCTGTTTTTATTTATTATTTACATACATTTGTTAACAGGTAATTGTTGGGTTATGTAATATAATTTGTATTTGTTGGGTTAGCTGGAAGAAATAGGATGTAACCTATAAGTTATACCCTTTTTATTCTGTATTTTTGTGCAATAAATATTTTTTTGTATTTTGAATTTTTTTAAATTTTTTTTAGAGCAAGGATATACCAAAAATAATTACTATTATTTGAATTCATATGTTTTTCTTCCAGGATGCCCACCCCTGCCGCTTGAAGCGCATCCATGTCGTGCACACCGCCTTCTTCATCAACCAGGTCATGTGCCTCATCAAACCCTTCATCAAGTCCACCCTGATGAGTCTGCTTCACCTCACTACCAACGGCCCCGCCTCTATTGTTGACGTGGAACTCCTTCCAGCAGACTACGGAGGACCTCTTGAATCTCTGGAAGAGATGCACAAAGAGCAGAGGGTTCTTATGGAGAAGATCTACAAAGACTGGCTGATAGACTCGGAGTGCTTTAAGGTCGAGGAGAAGAAACGCATCAAGAAACCGAGCAGGGGAATTTTTTCGAGCTTTGCAGGGAACCTCAAGAATTTAGAGATTGATTGATTAGATATAAAAACATTGATTTGGATACTTAGATTGGTTGTGACAGTTACAGCCAATTGTATGAACGATTGAATTGCTTTCGAAGTCAAATAATTTTGACCAACTTAAAAACAAGTCAACATTTTGGATCATCTTTATTTCTATAAGACCAATGCCAAATAGTTCACAAATAACACAACAATAAAACTTCAGTAATTCATTTTTTTATAACTCTTCAAATAAGTCCCACGAATGACACTCAGAAATTGCGATATCTTCAAATTTACCAATTCTTAAACTGTTCATTTTTAAAGTTGTTTACATCAAATTTGCATACGTTTGACCATCATCGATGGTCAATCAATCACTTTGCAGATTTTTTAAATTACTTGGCAAACTTGTTGATGTTGAATCATTGTGCGGTTGTTCATTTTAAAACATTTTGCAGGGTTGCAAAGTAATTTTACACATATGACAATAGCAATTTTGTCGTGCTGTATTTTTTCAATTCATCGTTTTCATGAATTGTCGATCACATTAAATGTTGGGCTGAATTGTTCATATTACATTATTATGCAGTACCTATCTTTTGTAAATATTAAATCGTTTAGTGGGCTTATTAAAAGCAGGGTTGTCCATGTACAGTTTAGAGCATTTTGCATGGTTATTAAATGCTTTTAAAGTGCAAACACGCGGATGCCTTATTGCTTGTAGGCATAATTCATATTATTTTTGTGGCTATGAACTAAATTAATGCATCTCGATTTTCAGTTGCCGCTACGAAAATTGGTCCAAAATTATATAAAAAATCAATCTAAGTACTCTGTATCAATGAGCTGACCTTCTTAGCATTGGATATAATTAGGTGAATGGTCACAGCTTTATATGTAAACATAATATTCTGTTGAGAATATTTCTTCCAGAACAGGGTTTTTGTTGTATATAATAACCTTAGCGATGAAAAGGCAATCTGTTTTATTCTATACATTCAGATTGTATTATTATTATTAGATTTAATTTGTGTAAATAATTAATAGAGGGTGAGTTTATTTAGACGCCAATTTCCACTGAAGTATGAACTTAAATAGTTAACTTTTTTTCAGCTATTCGTCGTTTTCCGTATCAAAAATGTATAAGATTTAACACGACTGCAACCTTAATTTTTTTTAATTACTTGTTCATCATGTTTGGGTACAAAGAAATTAATTTGGGTGTAAAAATAATATTTCTTAATCATTTACCTAAGGAATTTAGCAAAATGGAATAAAAGTACGCTCATGCCAGCAAAAAATATTATTTTTCATTTCTAGAACAATTTTTAAAGATTTTAAAAAAATATTCGGATAAACTTTAAAATAAATGTTTTTACTTCTAATAATAATGATGATAATTCTGACAACTTAATTCAAATTAATTATAAATATTATAGATTTTTTAATTACAATTTATAAACTGTTAAATGTTACATAAATCAGAAATTGTTTAAAATATTTTAAGGATATGTTGTTTGCAAAATTTGAACAATTCTATTAATTTCAAAGTTAAATTTCAAGTTCTATAAAGGTTCTGTTCACGTTCCGTGATTAAATTATTATTGACAGGTTGTTTCACAAATCTGAAATAATAACAGAACTTTAATAGAACCTACTCTGAAATTTGATTAATTGTTCAAGTTCTGTTAAAAACAAACCGTTCTAGGGATGGGTTGTTTCACAGATATTGAACAATTCATCAAAATTTAAAGTTGATTTTCAAATTATATGAAGGATCTATCCAATTCCTTTAATTATTTCAGTTTTGAGAAACAACCAGCCAATAATGATATAATAACAGAACTTGAAAAACACCCTCACAGAACTTGAAAATCAACTTTGAATTTTAACAAATTATCCAAATTCTGTTAAACCAGCCATCCTGATGAATGTCTTTCATAATTTGAATAATAGCATACAAAATTTGATTTGGATCAAACCAAATCAGTTTGTTACAACCCTGGTCTATTTTTTTATTAAGATTTTTATCGAATCTCATATTTAATACTATGCATTATTATTAATTATAACCATCAAAATACTTCATGTTAAATGTTATAATTTTTTGAATTTTATTTTTAAGGTCAAAGAAGTATCCGAATTAATAATATTTGTCATAATTATTTGCCATGTCACATAATTCCAACTTAATACTATTTTGAATCTTTTTTGCCATTTTTTAAAATAATAATCATAGATGTTTTGTACTTGAAAACGATGCACGCAATACAATCGTTAAGTAAATAATAACACTTAGGTTAAAATCTCGGGTATAAATATATCATACTATACCTCACATTAATCAATACGATTTAACTTTCCACAATTCATTCCAATTTAAAATAAAAACGGGAACAACATATTAATTTTAAAAATAAACATATCATACCTAGTGTAATTTTATTATGACATAAGTTGGTTTTAATTTAATTGTAGGTATTAAACAATATTTGGGCAAGTTTCGGTAAAATATGAAAGCTCAATGTTTTATTTCGAAGACGCAAACCTTAAAGCTCTATTCCATACTACCGCCATCTATCGACATTTTCCTGAACAAGTTTTACATTTTACTATTGTATCGTCTTCAAATTAAATAAATGTCTACCAATTTTAAATGCTTACTCAAACCTAAAACATCATTGGTAATATATTATTATCTGTGGTCAGGGTTGGTAAAAATATATAGTTTTAATTTTTAAATTTGTAAAAAAAATGTAATTTTACTGGAATGTTGAATTTTCTTTATTGTATATAATGTGTTTTTTTTTAAAATAAATTTCTTTGATACAAAATTTTGTTCATATTCTGAAAACTGATTTTGTTATGTGTGGATGAAAGTAGTACTGTTCTCATATGGCCGTAATTGGAGCAGGCAACTTCAGGTGTAATGCTGCGTATACGTATGAGAACCGAAGCTTGAGCCGAATCACGAATTAAGGGGGTGTCAGTTTACGCTTAAGTTCAACGCGTTTATTATATAACTCCATATTGCTCGCTATACAATCCAATATAGACCTGTCACACCTAAAAATATGATGTTCTATAAGTGTGGGCGTGGCGACAATATGCTCTGTGATCTGCTAGCCAGGCTATGTTTAAAAACTATGCGATCCCCTCTCCTTGGTACGAAGGAGAACTGGGCCAGAAAAATTGGATTGGTCAAGGTGATAGATCTTATACAAAGAAATGATATTCCGCGGCAGTCTCCCAATTTATCTGATCCCCTCTCCTGGGGTAGATTATAACATATTGTGTCAGCCTAACATATAATTCGTACATGCCACGCCCAATTTATGCGCGCATAATACAGCGTAATGTGTTTAAGGCATTATATTAAACAACCGGTGCTTACGGTTGCTTCGTTGCTTTCTCATAATTCGTGGCTGGGCTCGCTTCGGTTCTTACTTGTATACGCAGCATTAAGTGCGTTGATCAGTTTTCCATTTAAACTTTAACTCACTACAGCTATTGCTTGCCGGTTCACAAACACAGCAAGAATACATTTTTAAGAACATAATATGTACCTATTATTTAATTCTTTAAAACAGGCAATCTGTGTAGTTAGGATTTAACCTCTCCAGCGTTTGAGGGTCATATATGACCGGGCGTCCATATTTAAAAAAAATATTTTTATATTTTTTCCTAATGCGAAAACACAATTTTTTTTGACCTTAGTAATAGGAATAATAATTCTTTCCAGTTTGCCTCCAATATTTATAATGGAATCCATTCATAAAATCCTAAAAATAGCTAAAATGAATAATTCACATTTCGAGCCGCTATCTCAACAATCGGTTTAACGATTTCATAATAATGATTTCTTATTTTTTATTTTATGAACGAGATAAAAGTGAAGGCACAGTTTTCTTACAAATACCCCAAACAAAACGAATGTCTTTTTGAAATATCGAGTTCTCTCAACTTTTCTATGATTGGAGTAAAAAATGAAGTGAAAATGTGGTTACCTTTTTTGACAACATTTTTCACGTTTGATATTAAAATTTTATTATTTGTAAATAGTTATTTTTAATTTTAAATGCAAACAACAGAAAGATAATTTTATTTAGTTTCTAAAACAGTTTTTTTTACGGAAAATTTAAAAATAAGATGCATATGGCGCATTGGAAATACACAGAAAACATTGCAAAATAAACAAATAATGTGATGAATGTACTTTATTTTATTTTATTTTATTTATTAGGGAAAATCAACAGATTATTAACATATATAAGAATAAACTAAATAATAAAGATAAAATCCAATAACAGATTTTTACTTAAAATTATAATAATAATAAAGAATATTAAAACAAAAAACTAAGGGTTCTGTATCCGTGGCCTGAGAGATTTACAAAAAATACAATATTGTAAATAATAAATAAAAAAATGATGGGACAAGGAAAAATGAATGGCAAATTCATTTACCTCCTCAATTTACAAGAGTTTATTATGTTTTAAAATGCACATGTAATGAAAATGTCAATTAATAAAATAAATTTTAAAAAAAACACTCGATCCAGAACGGAATTCTAAAATCGTATTAGAAATTATATATGTTATTTAAAAAAACTTTTTTTTATTTACCACTTGCAATGGGCGTTTTTAAAATTCCAACGGCGCGGTGACGGCACGGGAACGGCACAAACAAGTATTAAACATACTTTATTAAATATATATTGAGATAAACGATGTACGAATGTCTGCTTCCTTTAAAAAGAAAAATTAATTTATTGTCATACATCTCCCTCACTCGCATACAAAAATGAAACACCGTTGCCGTGGAAAATGTATATGCGCCTTATGGCACACCATATTTACAGTCCTTATGCGAATGTTAGCAGAAGACCAACGCTAAATAATGCTTTAATATCCACTAAATAATGGTGTTATATACATATATAATAAAATGTCTTGAGTTTTGTCTCAAACTGAACGCTTTCGCCTGTCTGTTTGGTCCAGAAGTCAAGATGCAAATGGGTGCTTATGCTTATCAATGCTTGTATCTTGACTTCTGGACCGAACAGACAGGCGAAAGCGTTCAGTTTGAGACAAAACTCAAGACATAAGGCCTCTGAAGATAGACATTGAGATCTGTCCGAAACGTCAGGAATTAAAAAGTCCTTTTAAGGACTACGTTACGCGGGTAAACCGAGAAAATTATTCTACATCTTACACCCGTGAAAACCTTAATCATAACATATACTCGTATGTACAGGGTTTTCCAATAAGAGGTGTTATTTTGATATTCAATCGTAAAAGATCAATGGTTTCGTTGCTTGTGTGGCACGTAGCGCCGCCGTCTTATTGAAAGTAAACGTTGTCCAGATCAATACCATCCAATTCCGGCCATAAAAAATCATTAATCATCTCTCGATAGCGCAATCCATTCACCTTAACTGTTGCTCCAGCCTCATTTTTGAAAAAGTAAGGTCCAATGACTCCGCCGGACCATAAACCGCACCAAACAGTCACACGTTGAGGATAGAAAGTCTTTTCAACAATAACTCTTGGGTTTTCCGAGCCCCAGATGCGACAATTTTGTTTTTTGACGAAGCCACCAAGGTGGAAATGGGCCTAACCACTCAAGATGATTTGCATTTGATTCACTCAAGTGAATTTTAATAATTTTAATGCGTTGTTGAAGCGTGTATCGTTCCATTTTTATTAATGGCGTAGTTTCTACTTGTCAAATGTCAAAAAATGACAGCTTCAAAAGTAACATCTACCGAAATAACGGGCTATTCAAAATAACACCTCTTATATATATATATATAAACACAATATATATATAATTAATACTATTCCTCAAGGCTACGTAATGCAAAAAAAAATATGAACGAATAATTTTTATAAATACCTGAACGTGTTAAATTGACTATCCTAAAACGTAAACATCTTGTAATTGAAACCTTAACAGTCTTTAAATTGAAAAATGTGTTTCATATGATTTCAAATAAATTAATTAATATTCTTGCTTAGATAATGCAACAAAATTAAAATAACTGTAATAAATCAACCGATTATGGATTTCCATATAATTTGCATTAAATGAGTCTAGCATGATTCGCATAAATCCCTCACTAATGAAAATTAATCTTTATTGACTACACAAGTGCCATTGATTATAACTTTAATTAATCCTGCAAATACGTACGAAAATGATAAGACCCAATAACGGTGCTTGAAAAATCATTCACAAATATAAGCTCAGTATTATTTCATTAACTCGGAGTAAAGTCAACTTTGAATAAACCTAAGTTTTAAAAATTCTGCCAGTGTAACTAACTCTAAAACCACTAGAATCAATTTTGTGCCGTACCTATACGAAGAAATACTGTAAAACATTACTAAAGCTGCAAGTTCTGGCTCGATTGGTCGATTATTACACAGTAGCATTATGTTTCTGAACTAGTTTCATTATATTTTCATATTTCCAAACTCTATTTAATATGCGGTTCTTCAAAATTGGCTTGGAATCCAAAAACAATCGTAATATTTTACGAGACTATCGTAAACAATACAGGAGAATGTTAATTTCATTATTTAAAAAAAATGCTCTAATAACAAAAAATATATTATTAATAAACAACGTATGTATATATAGCGATGCAGAGACTCTCAATATGGAATCCCACAAGGTACGGTACTGGGTCCAAAATTATTAATCTCATATGTAAACGGGATATTCTCTTAGTCACTTCATGACATAAATATACTTAAATAGTGTTTGACAAAAATCTACTATCACTAAATAGCGAAAAACTCAAGTTATACCATTTGAAAATAAAAATATCTTAATTGATATGCCTTTCTTGTTAAGTTACGAGGCATTTGTTTAGGTCAGAGCGTTGGGAAATAACACTTGAGTAGATTTTGACGGTTGAGTAGAATTGAGTTTCACAGGGGGACGAAGGTTAGGGTAAAATATTTAAATTTACGCCATGTTTTTATCTCGTTTCTATTTATTACACATAAGGAAAAGTTGTCCCCAAAAAACATTATTTTTACAAAAGTCAAGTGAAAACCTAAACGCCAAAAATCATGGAAAAAATTTTTTTAAACATGCAAGTTAGAAGTATATATAATTTTAAATTTAATCCCTAAGCAATTTTAAAAATTGGAACAAGGCTTATACACGGAATACGTTTTTACAATAAATCCATCTGAATGAGTTTTTAAATCATAGTTTCTCAACCTTATCTGGCTTACAACCTTATCACAACCAACCGGTTGGAAGTGTGATGCACAGGCATTGCAGGTCCAATACCCTATTTGTTTAGTTTTCAATCATTGCATAAGCTACATATGAGGGGACTATCAACATTCTGAGATTTTAAATAACCCCAAAAGTGTTGCTTTCTAAATAAATAAAAAAATATTTTGAAACAGTGTTATCAAATTTAGAAAAAATCTATTCATCCCAAAATAATTCCTAACGAATGATTCAAATGTAAGATTCTTGCAATGTTACACCTAACGATATGTATGAATTCATTAGAAAAACTTATTTTGTTTTTAATTCTTCTAACCCCATTGAAATGGGATCCTTCACCGTTCTTTTGGAACCTTTCACAGGCCCCTATTTGCCCTCGAGGCCACCACCAAAACCTGGATCTCATCAGTCCCCCTGGCATTATCGCTCTTATTGGGAACCACTGCTATAATCAATAAAACAATTTGAGATTTGAAGTCGATAACAATGGCGTTCGTATTGCATTTTTCAAAATTAGACCTCTTTTTTTCAATTAAAGTTTAATAAAGTCACTTATTAATGGTCATTTTACAACAAGTTATTCATAAAACAAACAAAACATTTATAAATCAGTGAAGAGAGATAATTTTCTCTGAACCTACGAAAATTATGTCATCTTACAAACATAGTAAATTATACAGTGACTCGTACTGGTTTGTGAAGTGCCGGTTTAAACTCTCCGATTTGTTCCACGGACAAGGCAGGCAGACTAACGTTTATAGTGTCGTCAAAGCCGCCATTACTTTTCCAGAAACATATGAGGTAAGTAATTTTCACTTAATAATAAACTGAATATTATTTTACGCTAGATATAAGGGCTCCATTATAAGCGTTCACAAAGAAGATTACTGAAGATGGCATGAAAGTGAGTTAATAGAGTGAGCGCGCTAATATTAAAAAAATATATATTACAATTATAATTAATTATTGAAGACAATATTAGCGATTTCTAAACGAAAATCTGAAACAGAAAAATCAGAAAAGGATACGGTCACATCTAGGACTCAAACCCAGGACCCTTGTCTTTCCGGGACACAAGGGAAAGACAAGGGTCCTGGGTTCGAGTCCTAGATGTGACCGTATCCTTTTCTGATTTTTCTGTTTCAGATTTTCGTTTAGAAATCGCTAATATTGTCTTCAATAATTAAATATTACAATTTGAGGTTTTACTCAATAAAGTTATTCCGACAAATAAATAAACAATTATAATTGTCCGTATAATCCTCCTACGAAAAACTGGGTGCGTCTACATCATTAAAATCACATTTTTCGATCTGTAATTTGTAGGTCAACGTTAATATTTTTTGGCGTCATTTTAACTTGAAATAAATCACTTTAAAATCGACATGTTTCAAAATCGATTATTTTCACTAAATGGTGGTGAAAATAGCTGACCACACAATAATGTGGCACTATTTAATGTCAAATATAAAATAATCGTCATGTTTTGAAACCAATAGTTTCTTCGTAAGGATAAACATATTATTCAATTTTATTGGAATAACTTAACCCATCGACTTAATAAAATCAATAAGATATGGGAAAAGTTAGTTGAAGATAATATTATTAATTATGAATTTGAAATACAACAAAAATGACGTTAAATAATTAGGTGCCAGTGGTGGAGTTAGTTAGGGCGTTGTCCCGGTCAGACATAGATCCTGGGTTCGATTCCAGTTGAGACCGTAACCTTTTTATTCACAAAGTCGAGATGTCTCGTTTAGATTTATAAGTATTATCTTCTTCTTCAATGATGCACAGGTAAAGATCGTAAACTTCGGTAGGTAATTCTACTAATTTTACGAGTAAAATATTTACATAACTTTTTTCGAAATTTCAACGTTTTAAGGCGATGCACAACGTCGTGCAATATTTTGAATCGAACCGCCATCAATAACACACATCCAGCTGTTTTGATTTAGGCAAGAAAAAAGCATGGCCAAAAAGTGCCTTTTATTTTATTTTGTGGATGTTCAGGCATAAATATTTAAATTTTTTCCGATCATTTTATAAATGACTCAATTTACCACATTACACAATAAAATCATAGCCGGAAATTGGTTTCGAAAGTTGGCAATTTTTAACTTTAAAGCAATTTTCATAGGCCTTATAAATTATTTTTTTCTTGGCTTATAAAAAGACATTTTGTATCATACTTGCGGTATTTATTTAAAGCATCTGAAACATTTCTAGGCGACCAAATTTTCAAATCAAAAACACGTGATTTTGCATTACCACGTAGTGCATCGCCTTAATTTAGTTTTTAGGTACAAAAGTTGAATTATGTTTATGGAAAAAATAATATTCTTCATTGGAAAAATAATTTTAAATTTTGAAAATTCGAATAAATTATTTATCTTTTTTAACTTCTACCATCATGTAGAATCACGTCCCGAAGTTTAAAGTCATTACCCCGGATGCCTTAAATAATCACATATTTAACCTGACGAAGAAACCGTTTATTTTTTTATTGATACATTATAAGTGTTTTTTTACAATTGGTAATATGATCCTCCTTTAGTGTTTAGCCCCCATTTTACAATTTTTTGTGACAAATTGTATGTAAATAAAATGGACTTTATTGAAATTATGTTAAATGAAACAAATTTAACAGAAATATTATGAAATAAAATAAATTAAATATAATGAAAGAAATAAAGCAAATTTATAAAAACAAATTAATTAAGGTAGTTATAAAAACTAATCAAAAGTTGGTTTTGAAACATTTCAATTATTTTGATTAAACAGTTATGTATGCCAAGTGATTTTTTTTCTTCATTAAAATAAATATTTACTACTTTTATTTCATGTTGAGCTATGGAGCTTTTAAGACGTCTAAATGTCTTTCTCAACTTATATAATATAAGCAAATTGTTTCCCAGCTTCGTCTAGCAATCAAGAAACTAGGACAACTCACTGGACGTCATCTCTTGCCTGATATTTATTTTTGCTTTCACATAATAAGCCGTAGTTTAAAAAATACCCCATCCGCAGAAGGGTTCATTTCGAAGCGTTGTATTAATTTCTCTATCACCCTGTATGTCCAGACCAAATGTGTCATGTATTAAAAAAATAAAAATAATTTTACAGTTCGGAAAATTATGTCTCGGAAAATTCAATCCTAAGTACTAGGAGGTCATTAAAAGTATTCCATATTATGTCGGTTAAAAAACTGGTGAAATTGTAAAAAGTGCGGAAGTAGTCCTATTCTTATAAATTGATCAAATTCTAAATGTAGGTACCTACTAAAATTGTATTAACCCATTTACGCCCAAGACTAAAGTAATCGTAGAAAAAAGAATAAATTCATTTTATGTGGTAGGAAATAGAGTTTTTTAATAAAAAAAAAAAAAATATATTTCATTTTTTTTTATTTACTTGAAAAAAAAGTGCCGTGCTCAAATGGGGGACACTGGGCACATTCAGTATGGTATTTCTCGAAGGATGGTTTTTCAATAAACAAAGTTTTTTTGCATTTTTTGCACTCCTAACGTGCCTTACTATGGCAAATAGTGCATCGCAACTGTTTTGTCAACTTCTCCGGAAAGTGGCCAAAACCATCAAACTGTAAATTGAGCACTACAGAGGCTGATGGGTGAAATTGTAGCTGGTCCATCTTCACGTCGTTACTAAGTATGTGTAGATCGAACATGTATGTAAATAACACCCACCACCACTTCTTGCCTCGTATTGAAGTTCGATACGTTGAAATCGACTGATCGGCTTGATCGACACCGTCCATGCCTCTGTTGTAATTCATAAATACTTGAGGAATATTTTCATCGATTTTCTTCTTTTCGATTGAGCTCGGAAGAAAATTATCGTAGTTATATATACAAACGCTGTTATCCAGCCAGCGAACAAACAATATTTTATTGACCGTGTTGAACCGGTAGTCAAAGTCAGCACGACTTTTCTTTTTCATCTCCTTGACGGGTGTGAGAGAAAATTTGCAGGTCCTACCCTCACGTACAGTTCCTGTAGCCAGATTCCCATAAATCCCGCAGCAATGCATAGCTAGTGAAAAAATTATCGAAGAACACAACATGGTCTCTAGGATCTGTGCTTAGCTTGTTCAAAAGGTTTTTCACAACTCGTGTACTCAACGGCTCATTGGTGGGTATTTGCGACTTGCCGCAATAAATATCAAAATTGTAGCAGTAGCCATCAGCACTAGCGAGCATCCAATTTTTATAACCGAAGCGTACAGGCTTACCTCGAATAAATTGTTTCGATGGATGACGTCCAAAATATTTCACCATGGATTCATCTATTGACAGATTTGTGTGAAACACTCCCCATTGCATAAATTTCTTCATGAGAACCTCAGCAAGGGTTCGCATCTTGAACATTTTATCTGATGTTTCAGCAGCTACAGTATTATCACAAAAATGTTGGTACTTTTTGATATCTAAAAATCTGTTTCTCGTCATTGCCTTAGAAACAACAGGTACATTACAGTCCTCGTCTAAAGACCAAAATAGACGTTCGCGAGGCAAAGTGTGATAACCAGATAGAGATAGAATGCCCAAAAATGTTTTCAACTCACCAACGGTAATATCGATATCATGTTTATTGTTTTGTGATGCAGACAAATCAGAATATTGAAGAATCATATCGATTACTTCCTGATCAAAAATCTTCTCAAAAATTGAAACAGGATTTTTACCTTTGAGATCAGTAATTAGGTTTTTGCATCGTTGTTGTACATTATTCTCATCAAAAGGCATGTGATCGTAGCTAGGCTCGCATTTACGCCAACGGGGCCCAACATTGCATCGTTGCCTTCTAGCGGAATTCGACAAAGGCTCTTCATCAGAACTGTCCCAATCTTCTTCGTTTCTGTTCACAAAAACTTCGATATTTCCAGGAATATCTCTTGGCATGTCATTGGTAATACTATTGTCTTCATCGCCTTCTTCTTCGTCAGTGAGGATACTTGTTTCTGGGGGAAGAGCAACGATATCAAATTCAACATCTGAGTCCTCTTCTGCCATAATAGCATCAAGGGCCTCCTGGAGTCCATGATAGTTATCGCTTACTTCAAATTGCCGTTTTGACATATTTATGTGCAGTCAAAACTCTGTAAAAAAAAAGAATATTTTACTCTTTATGTGCCCACTGTCCCTATTTGGGGACACCAACAAAAAAAAGTAGTTCACAGTTCAGTAAATTATATATTTTACCTTATAAAATTTTTATTCCAAAGTAAACAAAGTGTTCAATAAGATTATGTAGAAAAATTAAAAATTTACGAACGTAAACATATAAAAAAAAATACTTACATTTGGTAATCACCGCGACTCTGAGATTCACTTTATTTATGACACTAAAATACTTTTTATAAATGGTGTTATCCAGAATGTTTGATATAAAATGTAAGACACATCAATTAACTCGACAATAATGCACTGTTAGCAAAACTTACCACATTAATAACAAAATGGTGGGTAGATTTGAAGGCGTCCTCGTTTGGGCACGGCAGGCATAAATGGGTTAAACAAATTATTTTTCTAGGAAAATTTATTAAAAGCGTCATATACAGGGTGTCCTGGGGCAATATGCACACACTTCAGGAGGTGATTCTACGTGATAGTACAAGCAAAAAAATCTAAATTTCAACGTTTTAAGGCAGTTTTTAGGTACAAAAGTTGAAATGTTTGTATGGAAAAACCCTGTATTATGTATTTCCACAAAGAGCTGAAAACTGTTTGCTGAAACAATTCAAATATCTGAGTTCCAGCTTAATGAAGTCTGCATACCTTTTACGTATAGAATTTATAGGTTATAGCGACCATTTACATTTTAAATCTAGGACTCTTATTTCCAACATGCGTTATGGTGTTATAAAAATTTCAAACGTTTTAAAAATAAGAAACGATATCAAATTTGGTGTTCCTTCTGACTAATATTTCATTGAGTAAAACTATTAGTTAAAAAAAGCAACAGAAGTAGTTTTAAAATTCATAATTTTTTTTATTTTTGGGAGTTTTTCGGTGTTTTTCTGCTACCCTATACTACTAGCACCAAAATCTCCAGTTCACTACCAGCGCCTGTACTACGAGTGGCCTCCTCGCTTGACTACGTAGCGGCTGCGCGCGCCCGCCGCTTTATGAATGTCACCTGACGTCACGGCGTAGACGTCTGCGCAAGCGCCGTGCGCCCTTTATCGAGCGGCGCGCCAGGCGGGCGTCGGCCAAACTAGAGATGGGGAAAATTCCTAACCGTATTTTGGTGATCGTAATGCCGATTGGGAAAAAAATATTAAATTTGATAGAATATGTGTTTTTAGAAGTGAAGTGTGGTGATTTGTAAGGAATTTGTAAATGAATGTAATAAATTAAGGAGAAGTATCGAATAGAAGACCAAGACCAATCAAAGAGAAGATTGGTGGAAAACGTAGTAGAAAACCTAGCACCTCGTGGCTTCAAAATCTACAGTGCGATGCAGTTTTGGGTGAAGTCAAGTAAAGTACAGTAAAAATTGCCAATGCTGATGTCCATCCTCCGATGGAAAAGGGCATTAAGGCGATGCCATACGTCGTGTGACATTTTGAATCAAGCTGCTAACAATAACACCCCTTATGTAGATGGCGATAAGGTTTAAATTCCCATTCAACACCATCCGTTTTTTTTGATAAATACAAGAAAAAAACATCGCCAAAAAGTGGCTTTTATTTTATTTTGCGGACATTCAAGCAAAAATATTTAATTGTTTTACGATCATTTTATAAATACCTTAATTTGCCATATTATACAAACCGTCACCAAAAATGCGTTCGTAAGTAGGAGAATTTGAACTTTAAAGCAGTTTTATAGGCCTGATACATTATTTTTTCTAGGCTTATTAAAAGACTTATCTAAAAAATACTGGATCATCTAGTAGGCCAAGATGTGTTCTACTTGCAGTATTTAATAAAAGCATCTAAAACAATTCTAAGTGATCAAATTTTCTAACCAACATGAATTTGCATTGTTACGCATGGCATCGCCTTAAAAGAAGAAAAAAAATCATAGTTAACAACAATTAACTAATCCCTTGGTAACGCCTTATCGGGATATATCAGCTTTTAAAATTTTAATTTTTAAATTAAAATAGCTGTATTATATTCGAAATGTGTTTGTTTGTTTTGATTTGAGAGAATTTGAATTGCGAAAGGTACTTTCAAAGCCGAAGATATCTTGAGATTTCTCGTCATTTCACAACCACCGAGATGTAATAATCCCCAAGTTAAAAGCAAGACGATATTTACCACTAGAGTGTCAAATATATAGGGTGTACCGATCAGAAGCACCCCATCACTAGGGGTTGATTCTGCCCCGTGCGAGTCTGACTCAGTCTGTGTTAGCTAGCGGGCACAGCTGACGGCCGCCGCCAGCGCTTATTCTCCAAAACACTATTTCCCGATAATACCCATCATGGCGGTCGCCACCTTCCCTAGAACACAGTGACGGGACACCAACCGATGGAGACATTCAATCGCGCACCCTACTTTAAATTATACCCAAATAATACCGTTAAGTTTCGTTATTAGATTCACTGCGAGCGGCAACGTGTTAAGTGTGTACAGTTATGGATTTAGAACGAGAATTTTACTGAGGTAAGGTCGTCTCGATCCTGGGTGACCAGTTTTAATGCCAATGTTTGTTGACTGGATGGATGCTGACTGCGATTTGTTCTGATACCAATTTACTTTATTCTCTATTGTTACATGAAGTAATCCCAAGATACGTCTTCCAGCTATCTGCCGGAGATGTATCTTTGGGATGGATGCTCAAGATTAGGATTCAAGGCGATTTTCTTACAGATGAATCTGTGGATTTTATGTCATTTGGATTTGTATTGAAATCTTATGATTTAATCATTCTTTATATTCAATTTTTAAGCTTTTTAAAACCTGTTTGATAAATATATTTTCAACAAAACTAAATAATATAAACAGATATGATAACTCAGTGTGCTTTTAGTTAGACCTCATTTGATTTTGTTTTCAACATCTTAACAATTGCTAAAACGCTATTTCTTATAAAGGAATGTTTTAAATCTTTTAACTTCCAAGAAATGTAGCTTTAAAGCTCTGTAAATTTCCTTGCATGTACTCTAATAATATTCGATATAAAAATAAATAATTAAGGTTACACTAAATATCATCAGACATCGTATTGAACAAATTTCCGTAACTTCGCGTAGACAAGTGACGTAGATCGTTTTTCTTTCGTTTCACTTATTAATTTTGTCAACGTTTTATGGCATGAAAGCTTTGACTCGTATATTTCGTTACCATTGTATTTGTGTGGAATAATTTAAGCTATTACATGGTCAGAATTAAATAAAAGCTTCGATCTCTTGTATTCTGATCTATTAATGACTACACTCGCTATTTTGGTTACTTTAACTGTTGCTTGCGCTCTTCCCAGAGAGGCATAATATGATTGGCTGATTATGCTTCTGTAATGTTGGCCTATTTAATAACCCTTGCTGTCTATTGGTATAATAATACTGCCATTTTAGCCCCAGTTTGTTATTATTTCACGTTCTGTAGGCAGATTTTTACATTTTGAAAGTATTTTTACATGGATAAGTCTTAATGATAGATTTGTGCTTGAGTTTTCAGTGATTTTTAAGTATTACGATGCATGACATAAATAATTTTAATGAACTGTGGGAAGCGATCATTATTGGATATCATTCGAAATGTTCCCAACCAATATTATTCGTTTTTCCAGTATCTATAATTCTAACGTATTTGTTATTAGTCCAAAGGCGATATGATAATTTTTTAAACCGTTTCATAATGTTGTATCTATAATTATTCTTTTTATTTTAAAACTGCTATTAAATCTGTAAGGAAAAACAGAGGGCTTTCGGGATATGGGAAGATTTTTAGAATCTTAGCCCGTTTTACGCAAATCAACCCCGTATTTTCAGAAAAAAAGGGTGGGTGGAGGGTAGGTGTTAGGTAGCGGGTAGGTACCTACGGAGAGCGTTCCATTGAGCTTTCGGGTGGGTAGTGTCTACGTAGTTTGGTACATGCGTCCAAATGTGGCGCAAATCTTGCCCGGATTATTACCTTACGCGTATAGGGGATGATTATGAAATAAATAACACAGTGAATTTGTTATTGCATTGAAGGACTAAATAGATGATTTTGTTAATATCAATGTGGTTTTTAAATTACATTCGATAAAATATATTGTAATCTTTTAACTTTATGAAATAAAAAAAATAATATACGAGACTCTCTTATGCATCAACCTATTTTAGATATGTTAAATATTCTTTCAACGGGTGAGACATTAAAACTTTATAATGATCACTAACCAACTAACCGTCACGCCGTTTCCGCGGGGGTAGGCAGAGAGGATGAACCGCCAAACAACTCGATCTTATTATATCATATTCATACATTTTCTCGTACATACTTTTGTGTTATTTTCAATCTTGACACGGCAAGTATTTTGTTTGCTTGATTATGTCATGTCTTCCATTCACGGGCGTCCAAGACTTACTCTGCCATGCACTTTCTTATATTATCCTTACACACAATGCTTTCTTCGTTCATTCTCTCAACATGTCAAAACAATCTAAGCGTCCCTTTCTTAACCTCATTCATTACGCTTATATCAGCCTTACATTATTTGCGGGTCTCCACATTTCTCAGACGATCATACATGGTTTTGCCTCACAAACGCCTAATTTCTACTGCGTTCAGCTGCAACAATATAAATGTATTATTGGACGAAGAAAAAAACACGAAAAAAATATCATTACTTTTAGCAGTAACACAATACGAAAAAATGTCACTGTCCTTTAGCAGTAAAAATACGAAAAAAATGTCATTGTCCTTTAGCAGTAACAAAATATGAAAAAAATTTCACTGTCCTTTAGCAGTAACTAAATACGAAAAAAATGTCATTGTACTTTAGCAGTAACAAAATACGATAAAAATGTTACTGTCTTTTAGCAGTAACAAAATACGAAAAAAATGTCACTGTCCTTTAGCACTAACAAAATACAAAAAAATGTCATTGTCCTTTAGCAATAACAAACTACGAAATAAATGTCATTGTCCTTTCGCAATAACAAAATACGAAAGAAGCGTGAAATGTTTTTTCATTTAACACTAAATTATTATTCAAACAGGATCTGGCTGTAAATTCCCCAAAATTTCCAAATTTAGCTGTTCGTTACTCGTTCATTTGTGCAATAAATTACAGTGGGCGCGCTAAATGCATTCTATAACCGCAAGTATTGCAGTGAAATGCATCCGCTCTTTGATGTATTCACCATCAGGGACAAGGGAAACTCAACGGAGCCGACATTCATTACAATAACTGACACATTATCAGTACAAATGTTAATTAACGTCATTGTAATTTAGTTAACTGGTGGATTACGACACCAAATATTGTATTGCTAATAGAGATTGTTATAACATATTGGTGCATATCAAAATAACCTACATACTTAAATTTAGTTAAACCGGTTATTAGAAAATAATCGGAAAAGCATATGTAATTTTTATTTTATTATTATTTAATATTTTTATTTTTAACAATGGGTGCATATTTTTTATATTTTATGCATTGTTATAAAGGAAATAAAAATAGCCTTGCCTCACCATAAAGATCAAAGGCTCTTGTTTTTGAGGAAATTTTTGCTCAATTAGATAAAGTCATGTAATAAGTAAAAACAAAACTCAAATTTGCCAATAACACAAACATAAGATTTTTTTAAATATTGACGTTAATGAACTATTGTAGTAATTTTTTCAAATTAATAATAATTAATTACATATTGGATTTTTTTAACATTGTTTTGATTTTATGTACTAAATAATGAAATGTTAAACTAAAAGTTTTTTAAAAATAATATTGTATTTTTAGATATGAATTGACTTTACCGCCTGCCCTCAGAAAACAATTGAAAAAGTATGTTATTTTCTGCCAATGAAGTGGAAATTTCAAAGCGCCATAGCTCATTATGGAAATAACGTTAATAGCTGAAAATATCTTCGTTTACCTACCTTCAAATTCCAAAAAAAACCTTTTCAAATTTAATGACGACAGACCTCACCGTGAGTTATATTAGCGGCTTCATTGATACGCCTATTTTATTCACGACGACAGACCTCACCGTGAGTTATATTAGCAGCTTCATTGATACGCCTATTTTATTCACGACAATAGACCTCACCGTGAGTTATATTAAAAGCTTCATTGATACGCCTATTTTATTCACGACGACAGACCTCACCGTGAGTTATATTAGCAGCTTCATTGATACGCCTATTTTATTCACGACAATAGACCTCACCGTGAGTTATATTAAAAGCTTCATTGATACGCCTATTTTATTCACGACGACAGACCTCACCGTGAGTTATATTAGCAGCTTTATTGAAACGCCTATTTTATTCACGACGACAGACCTCACCGTGAGTTATATAAGCAGCTTCATTGATACGCCTATTTTATTCACGACGACAGACCTCATCGTGAGTTATATTAGCAGCTTCATTGATACGCCTATTTTATTCACGACGACAGACCTCACCGTGAGTTATATAAGCAGCTTCATTGATACGCCTATTTTATTCACGACGACAGACCTCACCGTGAGTTATATTAGCAGCTTCATTGATACGCCTATTTTATTCACGACGACAGACCTCACCGTGAGTTATATTAGCAGCTTCATTGATACGCCTATTTTATTCACGACGACAGACCTCACCGTGAGTTATATTAGCAGCTTCATTGATACGCCTATTTTATTCACGACGACAGACCTCACCGTGAGTTATATTAGCAGCTTTATTGAAACGCCTATTTTATTCACGACGACAGACCTCACCGTGAGTTATATTAGCAGCTTCGTTGAAACACCTTTTTTATTCACGAATTTCTATTTATAGGGTTTGGGTGCCATCCGTACATGCTAAATACCAAATAAATAAATCAATTGATTCTGTACATGCTAAATACCAAATAAACAAATCAATTGATTCTGAATATGCTAAATACCGAATGAGTAAATCAATTGTTTCTCTAACTGAGTTTTTGTAACTGGATAGTTCTCACATATGTGAGAACATCTGTAAAAAATCAGTATAAATAAATAAATATTCATGCTAAATACCAAATAAACAAATCAATTGATTCTGAAATGATAAATAATTTCATGCAAACCAATTTCCCGATTTAAATGAATTGTTGTCCTGAAACGGGTTAAACGTATCACACAAAACCTATCGACATTGTTTATGGCTTAGAATTTTTTTTTAATTTCAATTCTCAAAAACCCTCACAATGATATGATTTCAGATTTTCACGGACAAAATAATTGTAATTTTTAGTTATTAACAAACTATCACGACGTGTCCCCGCAGGGGCAGGCAGAGAATAAGCACCGCCAAACACTCCTTGCCTCGTTCATATTAATACATACTCTTCTATTATTCTTGCTTTTTACATAGCTCATTTATTCTCACTTGAGTCATATAATCCCCTTACACTATTTTCTTTGTTCATTCGCTTTAAATGCTTAAATCTAAGCGTCCTTTTCTCAATCTTACTCATTACGTTTAAATCAGCCTTGCATTCTTCGCGAACCTCCACATCTTTAACACGATAACACATTATTTGCTTCGCTTCTTTGGATAGTTTTTTGTTAGCGCCATCCGTGTTCAGTCCTCCATTAATGGTGTTACCAGCATTTGCCCTTCTTTCAATATCTCTGTCAGCCTTCCCATCTCTAGTAAACATACTTCCTAAATACACAAACTCATCCACCTGCTCCAAAAAAAGTATTCGGGATATTAGGTATACGATAAACTTCAAAATATTTTATTTCTTTCTTATAAAAAAAGGAAAATTGTTGGAAGAAAAGATGCATAATTTATATTTGAAAATATATTCAAACCCATCGATATATTTATAACTTTTCCATTAGATTGTGTTCTGAAAACCACTAATTAAATATGTACAACATAATTGAAAGAGTGCCTCGTCCTAGTAGAGCACTATATCAGTAGGCTGCCCTTATTTTAATAATTGAATCTCCCAGTGGGCGGTCGATGGGGGGCGGTTTGCGAGAGCGAGGTGGTATTCGGATGCACAACAGCCTAGCCGCCCTAAAACAACGCGAGGGCGGAAGTCAGATCGGTTGAAATACGTTTATCGATTACAGTTTCCGTCTATGCAACCATAGGGTAATTTTCTACTTTGATTTTGATTCAATGTTGCCAGATTTTTTAACTACATCTATTTAAATTTCACTTTTGTTCGCGGGAATGATTGAATGCAAATATTGGAAGTGGAAATTCATCCTCTTTCCGACATCCGATCGAGCTGAAACTTTTTTGCTAGCGCCAACTGCGTTCAGTCCTCCATTAATGTTACCTGCATTTACTCTTCTTTCAATATCTCTGTCAGCCTTTCCATCTCTCGTAAACATACTTCCTAAATACACAAACTCATCCACCTGCTATATAGTATTCCTCATTCACAGCTATATTGCACACTGTTTTCGTACTCTCTCTTTCAAACACCACTACTTTAGACTTACTTACATTCATCATTAATTCATTCTTCACGCATACTTCGTTCATCCTAGACACGAGAGACTGCAGATCATCCATACTATTAGCAATCAGCACCGCATCATCAGCATACAACAGGCAACATACTTTCAGATTACTCAAATTCGCGCCCAATCCCACCTCATTCAATTCTTGCATACAAATTGCATATCCATGTATAGATTGAATAACCACGGTGACATTACGCAGCCTTGTTTAACACCTTTTGTGATATCCTACCCTAACACATGCAACGCTTCCCTCATACAGAGACGCAATTGCCTGAGTCAGATTTGTATTCACTCCAAACTTGGACAACACCTTCCATAGCTTTTTATACTGACCTACTGTAGAATTGTAGAATTTTTGTATTGTCCCATTGTCTTGTTCTTCACGGTCGAAGCTGTTCACGGAGCAGGGACAGGACAACATTGTATCGTCTTACGTGATCCCGGCATTAGTGAGAAGGTCTTAGACCAGTCTTTCCCAAAGTTTTCTATATCGTCCCCCAGGGGTAGATTTCCTACTAAAGGGGTCCATCTAAACAAACAAAAAAATGGGGGTTAACGAGATGTAAATGGGTGTCCACTAGAGTGGACAATTTTTGGGAATGTATTGGATTCGAAAATATTGTGGAGAATCCTGTAAATAAAAACAAACCTATTATGAAATCACCTAAGGAAATTTAGGTCCGAAAATCAATACTAGGTAAGCAGGGGTCTACCCAAACAGAAAAAAATCTGAACGTGCTCTGCGGGCCAAAAAAGTTTGAGGACCTCTGTCAAAAAAATATTTTTCTGAGTTACTAATACCCTGTCAATATTCGAATTCTTTTTTTACCATCTTAATGAACGGAAACTGTTGCTAGGAAATAAGTAGAGGACTTAACTTAGCTTGTAGGCAGAGACTTGAACCCGGGGATAGGAACCCAACGTTTTTATCCACTCGGCTATTAACTTTTGTGTGCGTATAACTTAGTGTATACCTGATAAAAATGACTTATGAATAAAAATGTTGTTTGCACAGAATAATTTATGACTGCAGGGTCATTTGAACAGTTCACGTAGCGTAATTAAAGTTTACAGCTTCATATATTGCCCCTGGATGTAAGCAATTTTATTAACACGATCGTTAAATAATAAATGGTAACGCACAAATATTAAGTATCAACTATTATGAAATAGATACTACCAGTGGCGTGCATGGCGCTTTAACCGGCTGTGGTTTTTCATGTATACTAAACAGTTCACCCTATTTTCGCTTCACATGATAGGTATTGCATAATGAATGTAATTAAATTTGCCTTTTATTAAGAAATTCAACATAATTTATCATTTTTGTGAAATCAAACATATACATGCAGCTACACCTTTTTCTTTCTTCGCAGTGTGATAGGTATAATTGGTAAAAATGTGAATTCTCCACCTAAAAGTTATTTAAATTGATGTCACTGGTCAACATATGAAATTCCCGAGTTTTATGGCAAAATATGGTGTACCGGACAGCAGGCGGATGGACATAATTATTAAAATAATTAAGGAAATGAATATTTACTGTTATCACGCATCTAACGACGCCGAATCCCTTTTTGAAGCTTATCACCGGACACGTATCATGTTTCAAATGGGATTTAACCGTAGTAATTAAAATTTAGTTATTTTTTTATTGGTTCCTTAATGCTCTCATGCATCCTGTTTAGAGATAAGAATATTTGATGTACATTAACACGTGTTCAATTCGAACTCAATAAATATGCAAACAACTGCCACAATCAGTCAGTTGTCCGACGACATTCGCAGTTGTGTTTCTTTGTAAACCCTTACCTAAGGTACCCCCGAGAGGAAACCGGCATTTACAGTCGATGTCACTGGCGTAGGCGTCCAGTACATATGGTATGTCACAAAACAAAGTTAACCAAAGCTATTCAAGAAAATTTGTCTCTTACATGGACAACACGAGAAAAGAACACGTTTTTTTGTTTTTTTTTCTTGATTTAATTTCATAACCGGTAACCCAGTCCTATATCTATAATATGTTATCTGCTTCTCAAGACAATATCTGTTCTGAAACGGTAAACAGTCATTTTTAACATTGGTTAGGTACATTTAAAAATATTTTTTTCACGTTTAAGCTCAATCAACAAAACACTGAAAGTGAATAATATTGTTATGTAATGTATTTAACCCTTAAATGCATGATTTATTAATTTTTCTGGAAAAAAATATATTTTGTAGATATTTACATGCATATGCAAGGAAATATAAAGAATTTATTTTTTTTGTAATTTTTTAATGATATTTGATTAAAAAAAATTGTTTCAGATTTACAACACCATGTATTTAATAAAAAAAATAATACGAACAATTTACGTATGAAATAAAAAACCTAAAAAAAATTCTCAAAACTAATAAGTGTACCGGAAAAATACGAGTTATTACATATAAGTATTGTATTATTGTATCTACTTACCTAAGAAAATCAAAATAATAACAGCAAAACCAAACTGTAATTCTAACCTCCAACCAATTTTCGAGAATCTTCACTTTGTTAAAGAAAAAGTGACATTTGACATTCGCGAAAGAAAAAAAAGCTGATGCCACTCGATAAAATATATTACCGTGAACTTGATAATTCTAAAACGGCATGCATTAAGTATACACCAAAGAGTTAAAGGTGGTTTGAACGGTATGTTGCAGTTTTGCA
Organism: Hesperophylax consimilis; assembly: GCF_061612785.1. Lineage (NCBI taxonomy): Eukaryota > Metazoa > Arthropoda > Insecta > Trichoptera > Limnephilidae > Hesperophylax > Hesperophylax consimilis. Next base: position 10,784,635 of record NC_142857.1, read on the forward strand.
ACAGTATGCATTTAAGGTTTAAGTGTAATTTATTAGTTATTTCTAGTTAAATAAGTGAAAATTTAATCTTCTTTTATCTAGAATAAAAACTTTAAAAAAAAACAAAACAACGATTAATTTTAACATACTTTTGAGACATGCACGACATACAGGGTGTATCGGCACTAACCCGACAAACTTTAACCAGCTATTCCTTAGCACATTTGGAGTAAAAAATGTTATGGGCACTTTGCTGTCCGGTAGCATTTTTTTTTCAATTAAAAACATTTTTTTTTAATTTCCACACTACATCACTGTCATTGGCATTGCGTTTCGTGTTCAACAGCTGTTATAAGCTAGTATGTCAAAAAGCGTCTTCGCTCTTTCGCACACACTAAATAATAATAGATAAAAATGAGACGAATGGTGCCGTGCCATTTCGTTGTGATTGTAGATTTTCAAACTTTGACAAAGGATAAAACAGTGGTGAAATGTGGTGAAAATATGAATAGTAAATTTTTTATTAAAAAAAAACGTTGCCGGACAGCAAAGTGTAAATAAGATTTTTTACTCCAAATATGCTAAGGAATAGCTGGTTAAAGTTTGTCGGGTACGTGCCGATACACCCTGTATAGTGCTATTCCACACGCTTAATTATAAAATAAATGCAGGATCTAATTCGCCAATTAACCTGACTCTTCATACTCTAATCGTCTAAACTTTTTTTCAGATTCACTGCCCAAATTCAAACGTGGCATCATGTCAATAATATAAACTGTTCATTGCCACACATATGCACAACACACTCATATACATTACACACTCACACGCAACACCCATATACTACAAACTTCACCTGGTAATTAAAGTATAAACATACCACTTAGCAGGCATTACGAGGGAACATATCATAGGTACCCAACGTGAAATATCTAATTCCTGTATATTGTTTCATTACTGTAACTCATGTAATGTTTGTTTCTTATTAAAAAATTTAAAAGTGGTATTTTTATGATACTAAGATTAAATACCGTTTTTAGTATTTCGATCTGAATTTTAACCCAATAATCCTATAATAATATTATGTTACACCGCAAAGGATTAAGTGAGCTAATCTGATAGTATTATTACGCTAGCGTCTGGACGATCTAGGCCCTCTCATTGGTCGAATTCAAATCGTATGTTTCGGGTAAATCCCGAATAGGGGGTCTGCAGGCAAAATTCGACTCTGCCCCTCTGGCGGCATAAGAACGAAGCAAATGACTGGCGCGAATATTTAAATATGCAGCTAACAATACGCATAGTTACGCAAAATTACTTGACCATTAACAAGCGTTTAATAAGAAGATTTCTTCTGGAAGCTTATCACTTTGATAATAAACAAAAATAACAAATAACTTTGTTTACATCACTTAATTACATACAACCTCTACATGTTTCATGAACGAAGTTCAAGTCATCAGGAGTAAGTATACATTGAAGTTTAAAATTAAATAAAGATTACAATTGGAAAGAAGAAGTTAAAGGAGGGGGGAGGAGTAAGAATGGGTGAAGTTTATTAGAATTAGGAATTACAATATCTTTAGACGGGAAAGACCAGTTGAGTGGGAAAATATTTAAAAGAGGGTTTATAATTTTTTTTTCGCTTATTGATTATATCTGATTTTATATTGACATGTTTTCTTTTCTTCTGTAATATTCTCTAATAATCTATTTACAATACATACTCACCCTCTCTCTGTGAATGACCTAATATCTACCTATTAAATGTAACTGTTGTTAGTATCACTTAAACTGGGCGAAGCCCAACCAAGAGCCGCCCGCAATATTATACTAATGTTAAGGAAATAAATTATGACTATTCACATACAATTTTCTTGCGCACACCGGGATTAGAACCACGGAGGTCTAATAGTGATGAGATTACGAGCAATTTCTTATAAACAGAAAAATCATGAACCTTGTAGCTACAAATATTATATTACTTTTTTTGTCAATATTTGTTCCTGACCTACTTACTTTCCTTGGCTTTATACAAACTATTTACTTTACTTATCTTTGACCTGTTTCGTCGTTCGAATTATGAGCTAATTAAGGACTCAATTACAATTTTTTACACTTGCAAACTAGATCAATCAATCAATCAAAATTTAAAAACAAACTGCAACCGCAAAGAAGTAAGCCATTAGGAAAAAAAAACAATTATCACAAAAAAATACTAAGAGCATTACCATAAAATATACTCCAATAATATAGAAAAAAATCTTAAAAACTGATTGTGCGTTACCCGACTTATTGACCCTGACCCAATCTGCCGAAAATAAAAACGTATGTGGATTTATAACTGGCGAAGTGATTGGATTAAATTATAAATCTCAGGCAACGAAAGGTGTTAAGTGAGAGATCGCTGCTTGCTCACCTCGAAAGCTTCAGTTTGATTAGTAGTTATAGCTGACTGAGACAGTGTTTATTTTTTTGTGTTAATGATATTGAGCTTACTGTTATTCATTGTGCTTCTGCGTTTAATATTGTATTCTAACGAGAGGTGACAGGAAAGCTCCCTCTCTTAAACTAGCTGATGTCCTCGACGTTGCCGACTTGCATAAAATAAGTTTAAAGACATTTGACGTTTCAAGCAATGTGCAACAATTCAATTTTGGTTCGAATTACTTCTTCTACAGGGTTTTCCAATAAGAGGTGTTATTTTGAATAGCCCGCTATTTCGGTAGATGTTACTTTTGAAGCTGTCATTTTTTGACATTTGACAAGTAGAAACTAACCCATTAATAAAAATGAAATTATTAAAATTCACTTGAGTGAATCAAATGCAAATCATCTTGAGTGATGATGCCCATTTCCACCTCGGTGGCTTCGTCAACAAGCAAAATTGTCGCATCTGGGGCTCGGTAAACCCAAGAGTTATTGTTGAAAAGCCTCTCTATCCTCAACGTGTGACTGTTTGGTGCGGTTTATGGTCCGACGGAGTCATTGGACCTTACTTTTTCGAAAATGAGGCTGGTTACGGTGAATGGATTGCCCTATCGAGAGATGATGAATGATTTTTTATGGCCGGAATTGGATGGTATTGATCTGGACAACGTTTACTTTCAACAAGATGGCGCTACGTGCCACACAAGCAACGAAACCATTGATTTGATTGAATATCAAAATAACACCTCTTATTGGAAAACCCTCTACATAAAGTATCTTCCATTACTGATCGAGTATTATTTAGTTTTTCTATTACTCTAACTAATAATTATATGTGAACAAAATAAAGAGTTTCTCTATAATATGACTTACCTATATAGGATGGAGCTAGTTTCTAATTATTATTATACCACGTTAGTAGAATCTCTCACTAATTACTATTCACGTGTCATTTTTTTCACATTATTCCTCCACGCGCTGTGGAAGTTACCTACACGGAGGAAAATGAGTATAAACTAATAATTTGAAGAGATTCCAGCGAACTCCCTGATAATTTATATAAAGAGGCTCCGTGTTTAAAAATTTTCGTCTTAAGACGAGACAATACCCTATGCCGTGCACAAAAATATAAGTGATGCAATTGTATAAAACAAAATTCGGCGCGCGGCCCGGCTTAATGGACGGTCCTACGGTCGACTTTGGCCTAGCGGGCCTAGAAAATCGATCTTTTCATGGGGTTTATTTCAGAAAAAAGTATTCCTAAAATCTCAAATGTTTCTGGAGGGATACCTCGGGAAGTTACTAATTCATCGTCTATAAAAATAAAATCTGTCGCTTACAGCTAATATAGGGTTTTCCAATAAGAGATGTTTTTTTGAATAAGTTTATCAGAAATAATTAAAATGTGAACGCCGAACAAACACCCTATATTAGAGTTTTAAGTCGCCTTAAACAAAAACCTTACATTCAAAATGGTACAGTCATCTCATCTTATATTATTACCATAAATTATGGAATAACTGGCTATAAAATTCATCGTGTAAGAACATCGCGTCCATTGCAAAAGTGCAGCATGGAAGTTTGCCAAGTTTAAACTTCGTTAGGTCTAGAGCAAGAACTTTCAGACTAGCTTTAAATTGATATCATAACGTTTCCTGGCTTAGCAAAATAACGATGTACGTGGTTTTACAAAAACCATTTGATGGCCCAGCGAAATAAAAACGCGTAGTACAAAATTTTGTTGATATGCTGATATTTTAACAATCTCGATATTTCGGTATTAATGGATGTAAAACTCGAGTTACTTTTTGAATACCTAAATTTAATAGAATTCACCGATGGCCTAGAGTCAGGGGTCTCCAAACTACGGCCCGCGGGCCGTATCCGGCCCGCCAGTGTCTTCCATCCGGCCCGCGACATCTTATGACCAGTGTCATCAAGGACCCGCAACAGCTAATGGCTAAGACCTTGCTCAGAAGGGGCGAAAACTCCACGAATTTTTTCGTGCGAATAAATAAATATGCTCGTTGGCGAGGTACCTGGCATCAATAAATTGCGTCCACAAGTATCGCGCGAATATATCAAGAGGATTTTGAAAAATCTTTATTTGATTCGCAATTATATCAAGGTCTGAAAAACGAGTATCAAAAATTATCTTCAAAGCTACGTTATCTAAAGCTATATTTTCATCCCTGAAAATTCTATTGTCTATCCCCACCCTCCTTAGGACAGAAAATATGGGTGTCTAGAAATTAAAACGGTTTTGGCCCTCCGAACTCACTGGAGTAGTCAATGTTGCCCTCCGGCTGAAAAGTTTGGAGACCCCTGGCCTAGAGCACAGATGTGTTAGGTGCAGTTTTGAGTAAAAACATGTTTTTTTTTTTTATTATCAATATAAAGTTGTTTTACATGTGTTTTTCGATGTCTGTCTTACTAGGATATACCTGTGTCGATACAGACGTATTGGATACATACATGAGTATTTACATACTCGTATTATTTGATACATGCATATTATGCATTGCATAACTATAACTAAAATATAAATTATAAAGTTGTATACATTTTAAACCGTGAAGACATAATGGAAAGTGTAGGTTATCCTGCAGGGATAGCAATATTATAAATGTACATAGAAAAGTTAAGATAAAATAGTTTATGAAAGAATAAATGGAAGTTAATATAAGCAGTATAACCTAAGATAGCATATATAACAATATTTCTTTACATTAAATGACAGAGGTCAATCAGCATCTAGTTGGAGTACATACTTATAAAGGGGTTTTTATAAAAAAAATTGATCTTAGATCTGTCTTGGCTGATGATCCAAGACTTGTGTCTGTTTTATATTTAAAAAATATTGTGTTTAGTCTAATGGCTAGTGGAAGAGCATTGTATAGCCTTGTTGCAAAATATCTAAAATTTCTCTGGCCAAAAGTTGTTTTAGCGAAAGGGATAAGTAAGAGATTATGTCCTTTGGTTCTAGTATCGCGAGCAGTTTGGACATTGTCAAAAGCAGTGTTGTGTTTAATTTAGAAATGTAGATAATTTTTTTCATTCAGAATGGATAAAGAGCGGATATCTATTTTCATATTGTTGTATTATATCTTATAATTGGTTCTACGATAACTCAACACCCTGACAATTCAACACACTTTTAAAAAGTGATATAAAGTCATTAGAAACGATGAAATTTATTTTTTTTATCCTAACCTAACCTAACCTAACCTAACCTAACCTACTTAACCCAGTTAATAATGTTTTTGTTTCATCACTTTCCATGACTTTATATAACTTTTTAAAAATGTGATGATTTATCCGGTCACACTTATAATTAATCTGGAGTGTTCTAATTAATTACATTTTCAAATTGCACATTACACACATGTGAGCTAAGCCATCGAAATAATAATACAAGAAATGCCTTTGGGCGTATTTAATATTTGTCTGATTAAGGTATAAATATCCAATACACAACTATGATTACAAAATTAAAATGGGATTTAGATATACTATGCCAAATGTATGTGAGACGAAGCGCTGAGCTATTGGGCTAAATTGAAGATTTTTCTATTCAAATTTTCATGGCATTTCTAGTGTTATTCTATATTCTATGCAATATTCATTGTCAATTTTCGATATATTATGCCATGTTCTAAACAAAAAGTGCCGTTTTCAATGTATGTTTCAGTATTTGAGGTTTGTAGGTTATTTTCACTTAAAATTCATAAGTATTAAACAACACGTACATATAATTAAAATATCATTATTTTGACAAGAAATTATTTCAATTCACATTTTTATGGAATTTATGATTCCAATCGCCGATTAAGTACATTACAAAACGGCTTACAAGCTTTCATTCTAAACATTAAATAAGCCAAAATGATGATATTTGCAAAACAATCTTCAATTCCTTACGTCAATTGATCTATACATTGTGTTTATGCTATAATAATTCAATATATCAGAACGTAAGTATTGAAAAAACATTAATTTTCTACAACAACAAAAAATACTTTTGCTACTTATATTGCTTAAATCTAAAAACTATACATTGTGTTTATGCTATAATAATTTAATATATCAGAATGTAAGTATTGAAAAAACATTAATTTTCTACAACAACAAAAAATACTTTTGCTACTTATATTGCTTAAATCTAAAAACTATACATTGTGTTTATGCTATAATAATTTAATATATCAGAATGTAAGTATTGAAAAAACATTAATTTTCTACAACAACAAAAAATACTTTTGCTACTTATATTGCTTAAATCTAAAAACTATACATTGTGTTTATGCTATAATAATTTAATATATCAGAATGTAAGTATTGAAAAAACATTAATTTTCTACAACAACAAAAAATACTTTTGCTACTTATATTGCTTAAATCTAAAAACTATACATTGTGTTTATGCTATAATAATTTAATATATCAGAATGTAAGTATTGAAAAAACATTAATTTTCTACAACAACAAAAAATACTTTTGCTACTTATATTGCTTAAATCTAAAAACTATACATTGTGTTTATGCTATAATAATTTAATATATCAGAATGTAAGTATTGAAAAAACATTAATTTTCTACAACAACAAAAAATACTTTTGCTACTTATATTGCTTAAATCTAAAAACTATACATTGTGTTTATGCTATAATAATTTAATATATCAGAATGTAAGTATTGAAAAAACATTAATTTTCTACAACAACAAAAAATACTTTTGCTACTTATATTGCTTAAATCTAAAAACTATACATTGTGTTTATGCTATAATAATTTAATATATCAGAATGTAAGTATTGAAAAAACATTAATTTTCTACAACAACAAAAAATACTTTTGCTACTTATATTGCTTAAATCTAAAAAAATCTTTTCACACCACTGCGGGAATTAAAATACAATCTGTTATCATCCCTAATAACGAAAAGATAAATCTTTGTTTTTCTATACAAAGGATCTTAGTGTATTAATAATAAATCAACACGCCCAACAAATCCCCCAAGTCCCAATATTGGGTAGTTAAGTGATGGTACCGAGATAAAATAGCTTTTTATCCGTGAACGTAGACCATAAACCTAGCGGGAATTTATCGGTTTGAGCCCTTCAACGGCCGCTATAGTGCTCTATTCTATACCAAATACAATTTTATAATCAAGGAATTATTATTAAGCCGTATAATTTCAGATGTTATGTGATGTACGTAACATTAAAAAATACATGATTTTTCTTTTATTCAGAGTTTATTGGTTTTGTCGCCGTTTTTACAATAGTTGGTGGTTTAATGGTCAGCATTGTTGCCTTCGAAGCAATTGATCGTAGTTCGGTTTTTGGCCGGGGCAATTATTTTGTCGGTTTTTATCTAAATATTTTTATTTATTACTTTTTTATCTATATTTAATTTTCCCGTGATTTTTAACCGGTCTGCGCTGGTTATATAATAATACAATTTCTTTTTTCGTACCTATCTGTGTAATATTTTCAAAATTGAAACTGATTTAAGAAAACGACTGTACAAATAATAATTGTAATTATAATAATAAATAAATAAATGCTGTGTGACATAACTTTAAGGTCAAAGAGATCAGAAATGGATGACACAGTTAACTTTGCAGACGACTTAACCCCTTGGGCATATTCTGTCAGAATTTGTGAGTATCACAATTCAATAAATGGAATAATTCTGAACGTATCAGAAAACTGAAAACTATTTGGAAAGATGATAAAATACGCTTTCTAATTGTATTATTATCTATAAACATTACAATTTTATAAAAATAAACTTTTTGATGCAAACATTAATGTAAAAAATTAAAAATGGTACACCTTGCGTTCTTTCTCTAAACACCGAACAAAAATTACGGTTCCATGATTAGGTACTCAACACAGCGGCAATTCAACACACCTTTAAAACATGATATAAAGTCATTAGAAACGATGAAAAAAAAATTAAACCTAACCTAACCTAACATATTTAACCCAATTAATAAAGTTTTTGTTTCGTCACTTTCCATGACTTTATATAACTTTTTAAAGATGTGATATATTACCATTTCGATGATTTATCCGATCACCAAAATTACTTATGACGAAAAAAACACAAGTTTTATTAGACAAATGTATTAAATTCGTTTTTTTCACTTTTTTATCGTTTCATATAAAATAAATTAAAAGTAATTCACGAAATAAAATTGCGGTCGGTTTCTTTCCTTCTGTGCTTAATTTAGTATAAATAAAATTAATTAATAATTTATTTTAATTAAAATATAAATCGTGGTGTTTTCTCTTTCCAACGCCATTTATATTGTATTTCTCACCATGATAGTAAGGGAGACACAACGATTTCTATGAGATCAAAAGCGAGCAAAGCCTAAGTTAGGAATGATTTTTTTCGTATCCAGAAAATCTATTAACTAAGCCACCGACAAGTAATGAAAGAATGTAGCTAAGCAATTTTGCGTTATTGACTTTAACTGAACTCTTAACATTTTGATTAAGTAACTTAAATAGCAAAAATCCGGCTAAATTAACCTTCATTTCAAGTAACTGTGTCTAAATTTCTAGGTCAAACTAATGTATTTTCGGGTCCCAACCCCGTTTCCGTTATTAGCTACAAAACTTTGAAACATTCGTCTAACCGTCAAAAAATAAGGCAAGACGCCATATTGTTTATCATTCACGGAGAAAAATAAGTAGATATTACTTATTTAATAAGAATCTCTTCAAATTATTGGTAATCCAGTTAAAAACCAGATTGCAGTCATTAAGGCAATCTATAATGCATTTTGTCTTGATGTTTTCATGACATCGTGATAATGATCGCAATTTACTAAAAAGCTTATCAGAAAACCTGTTATTTCATTTGTAAGATCTGCAATCTCGTTTTTAACCGTATTAACAATAATTTGAAGAGATTCTTAGTACTCAGTTTTCTTCGCGTACAGTTATCAAATGTTAAAAAAGATTTTGATAAAAATAATGTCACCCGGCTTCAACCGAGTGCTAAAGCTAGTCCTATTATAAATCAAATAAAAACTAATTGATAAAAACTAACGGAATTAATTTGGTTCTAGGCCTAGAAAAGTTCTTGTATTCCAGCCAACCCGACACCAATAAACTTGCAAGGGCGTACGTGTTGACGCGACATGTGCGTAAATGTTAATAGTTAATAACAATACAGGGGTATTATAGGGTATAGGTGTAGAGTGGTGCCCACGCATATTTTTGTAAGCTTCCCGTTATTTTATTGATCTAATCCTGCGCGGAGGCCATATTCGCTACGTAAAATGGCCTTATGGTCGTCCACACTCCCCAAAAACTACAGTAAAGCAACATCACCACACAAAAAGGGACAAATCAAACCTACATACAAAAAAATGTATCCGTACATGTTGTTGGCATTTTTACTCGGTGTCTCGTAATAGATTCATTGTCATTTTCTCTATCGTCTTTTACCGCAAGGATCAAATCGTGCCGTCTCGTTCAGACTTGAGCGTTTCAAAGGAGGGAAAGTATAACTCCGCGAACGGATTCTTATCTCCGTCTCGCTCAGACTTTAGAATTTCCCGCCTAATAGAGAGACCGTCGCGGTATCGTTTTGAAAATGGAACGGGCCGGGTCGGCTGGTGTTGCCAGCTTTGGAATTTCAGCCTAAAAAATATAAATAAAAACGTTGGGTAGGTAGGTTCTGGAGGGTAGGTGGCTACCCACACACTTTTAGTGCCCACGGGTTTAGATTTTTTGCTCCCTCGACTTTGTGTCAAGCTGAAAAAAGCCTACTCTGTCTTGCGGTAAGCGATTAATAAAAATTTCGGCGATAAACAATTTTTGAAACGTTTTAAATGTGCCACTATTTTTATAGCGAAGATTCTCTACACTTAACGTTTTATATAATGTGGATTTGAACCAGAATAACTTTGTGTTTTTATCAAATAATTATAATTGATCTTTGCATTTGGGGGCGTCTGTATTGTAAAATATATCGTAAAACTACCATGGACGCATAATGTGTATTTTTATTATTATTTATCTCCACGCAAAGGCTAAAGGACGTGACGAAATGGGGGATGTAAGGAAAATAATGATTGGGAAGTACCTGACTATTCACATCTAATCACCAGACACTGCTAAAGACATTTTAAGCAAGGTTTTGATTCTGGGTGATTGGTCTTTCGCAAGGGTAATACTGATAGTATCTACCGCCAGCATAACCAGGAGGTTATATTTGTTATTCCTGATTATGCTGCACCAATTATTGGTTGAACGATTGTATCATGTTTTACTTTGGGATAAATTTACATCAAAGTTGAATTTGGTATGATCGTGTCATGTTTAACTTTTGTGTATATTTACACAATAGTTGATTATGGTGTACCAATCGGTTGAACGATTGTGTGACGTTTCACTTTAGGATATATTTACATCGCAATTGAATCTGGTATGATCGTTTCATGTTCAACTTTTGAGTTTATTTACACAATAGTTGATTATGGTGCACCAATAGGTTGAACGATTGTATCATGTTTCACTTTGGGATATGTTTACATCGCAATTGAATTTGGTATGATCGTGTCACGGTCAACTTTTGAGTATATTTACACAATAGTCGATTATGGTGCACCAATAGGTTGAACGATTGTATCATGTTTCAATTTAGGATATATTTACATCGCAGTTGAATCTAGTATGATCGTGTCATGTTTAGGTTTTGGGTATATTTACACGAAGGTTGATTATGGTTCACCAATAGGTTGAAATTTTGTATTATGTTTCACTCTGGGATATATTTCATCGCAGTTGAATATGGCATGATCGTGTCATCTTTAACTTTTGTGTAGATTTACACAATAGTTGATTATGGTGCACAAATAGGTTAAACGATTGAATCATATTTCACTTTAGGATATATTTACATCGCAGTTGAATATGGCATGATCGTGTCGTGTTTAACTTTTGTGTATATTAACACAATAGTTGATTATGGTGCACCAATAGGTTTAATGACTGTATCATGTTTCACTTTTATATAATTCATAGTTGATTATGGGGCACCAATCAGTTGAATGACTGTATCATCTTTCAATTTGTGATATATTTACATCACAGTTGAATTTGGTTTTCGGATTTACACAATAGGTGATTATGGTGCACCAATCAGATGAATGACTGTATCATGTTTCACTTATATAATTCATAGTTATTATGTAGATTAGAATAATAGATTTTAAGTGGATTATGGTGCATCAATTTATTTACACTTACAAACCATTTGTTTGAGCGAATGTATTATATTCCACTATAAGTATATATATACAACATGGTTCAAAAGAACTTTCAAAATATCTATATTTACAGCTATTTTTGCCAAGCAGTTTGGAATTCCATGATCTCATATAATATTAGAATTTTAACTTGGTCCGATACCGGCCCACGATTAAATAATAACAGAACTAAAATTAAATTAATAAAAAATTGAAAAATAAAATTAATTGAAAATTTTCGTGGAGAAATATTCTAAAAGTCCAACATCATTTATTTTGACTATTTATTTTGATTCTAATTTGACTTAACTATTTTTTCCAAGTTGAATAAAATAGAAGTAGACAAATAATATGGCGTTTTGACTATTTTTTCCACTTAATAATATATATAAATCGATACCCATAAATCATGACGGAATTGAAGGTGTAGTTTGAATTAGTTGCATGGGTCATAAAACGTATTGCAAATTTCATGACGCCAGACCCTCATCGTCCTAAGTTTTGGGGGCTTATGATATATTTATATAAATTATAAATCTGCTTAGAAATTTACCAACATTTTCCATGTTGCAGATCAGTTACTTATCTACACGGGGGTTTGCAAAAGGGTTATCTTGCCTCCCCTAAAATCCCATTTTAATACCGGAGATAACATCATCCCCCAGTGATTTTTTCAGCTATCCTGAATCACCACTCCCCAGTTCTTACAACCCTTGTCCCCTACCATCGTTGGATTGATATCTTTAAAGGGGTAGTCAGTTAACTTGGTTGAATTTAGATTTGGTCAATGATTAATTATTTTATAGTAGATATTTGATGCAATGAGAAGTGGTGTTAGAATAATCACGTTTTAAAAATTTTTGTATTATATTCTAGTTATTTTACTGAGAGAAAAAAATGATTTTGGTGCCATTGAAAATAGAATAATTTCTAAACACAAAATTTCAAGTTTTATCTATTTTTTTTTTCGGAACAACTGATTTTTAATAAATTTTGAAGGTCATATATACCCATCAATTTAATATATCTTTAAAAAAGAAGATAGTACTAGTAAATCCAACCGAAACATGAAACTGAACAACAAAAAGAAAAATAAAAGATAACGGTCTCTGCTGGGAATCGAACCCATGATCTCTTTTTATCCGGAGATTTTTTAAAATATATTTTTCCGAGATACTATCTAAGTTAAAAAACAGTTCTTTAGAAATGTTTTGTTGTTACAAAAAGATAGCTGCCGAAATTTTGGGAAAAATTAGTTGCAAGAAAATATTTTAAATTCTGAATTTGAAATCGATATCGATAAAAATGACGTATAATATTTAGGTCCCAAATGGTCGAGTGGTTAAAGACGTTGTCTCGGTAAGACAGAGATTCCCAGTTAATCTTTTAATATTATATTTTATTCATTAAATCTTTTGCTATTTATCTGTGTCTTGTTCCGTTTCATGTTCATTTAGATTTATTATTATCATCTTCTCCATAGACATATTATTTTTTTACTTAAAATGTTAGAATATGCTGAAAGTGTGCAATGTAAATGTAAAAAAATTACTGAAATTTGAGAATTAAAAAAAAATGAATTTTCAAAAAAAAAATAGAACCTCTTTAAAACAGCAGATTTTTGTTAAAATTGCGTGTACAAAGTCGTAAGTCACCCTATTCAAAATATCGTCAATTTATGCATAAAACCTGCATTAAATTCGAGTTTTAACAACTCTGTGGTAATTATACTTCAGAGGGCTAAAAATATCGGAAGAAAAACCAAGCATAAATCGTCGGTTAACCGATAATTTACCATCCCAAATGTCTGGAAGCATAATCAACCAACTGATAAAAAAAGGAATAAATCATTTATACCGTCAAACTCCAGTCCAATCAAGAATGCACACTACTTTTTACAAAAAAGTATAATTTACGAGCGCAATTTTACTAGTCTCTTGTGTAGTGAAAACCAGTCACAAGAGAAATCGATGCTTCCTTTCGGGGGTGAATTGTTATACAAACGCTAGGTCGCTCCATACCACATCAAAACAATCGACCAGTCGCCGACACTTTGTGAAAAAGCTCAAACAACCCTATGTGTCTAGCACAAAACTTCCTGCCCTTTTTGCTTGGTTGTTCAAAATTAAGATTTTTACTGTGTAACAGAGGACCGTTTATGTGACCCACTTTATATATCGCCCTTTGAGGCAATTTCCGAACGGCCAAGCAAAAGCGTCGAGTTCTTTGAACTCTCCAAAAGCGCCGGTTTATTTATAAGTGGCCATTTGACGCCGGAGCGAATGCGTGATGTCTTTTTACTCTAAATTAAGAACTACGCGACGCCATGTGCGGCTTGCTGTATGGGAATTCAACCCGCTGGGGTATCGTGCTAAGGTGACTGGAAAATTATTTTACTTCGGTGTATTTTTTTATTGGGTGGAAATTTTCATATTTTACTATTTGCAAGCTTCAGAAATGTTTATTTTTTATACGTTATATTGTAGTTATTGGCACTGAGGAAATGTCGCCATTTTAAATAAGTCTTTTAAACTCCTAGGCCTCAGGCAAAATAAATTGATTATCAGCTCAAGAAAGAATTGTGATAGGTAAAAATGATTTATCAAGAAGAAATGAGTCAAAATTGAGCTAACTTCTGTCACATCAACAATTACATATTAATTTATTTATTGATTTATAATCACTTAACTTTTGAGTTTTAATTATTATTTTTTTATATGTTGGGAAGTATAATTGAGAAGTAAATCATCAAATAATGCTTTCGTCAGTTTCATATACTCCGAATTCTTAATTTTTTTTTGTATTTGAACTGCACTTCAAAATTTGTTAATAGTCCAGAAAAAATGACCTCCGACATATTAATTTTGAAAAACGCTCCTCAAATGAGTTATTTGCAGTCATTTTACTATTATTTAGCCATCCCAATACTACAAATGTTTTTTGGGTGACATTGGTTATGGTTACGTTCCCCAATGATATAATTATACGTTTAAAAGATATAACATAGTATTTAAAAATCATTTTAATTCGTTTTCGCATGTCCATACAAAATGCTTTATGTTTTGGGTATGCGGTACAGAGGAAAAATTCCATCAAAATATAGAACAAAGCGTCCCCATTTCCTGTAAACCAAATACCGGTGATATTTGGAATTTTCGCTAAATTTTTCACATTTTTAACGCCTTACATATTTGTCCCATGAAGAACTAGAAGTCACGTTGGGTAAAAGCAGGCAATTTTTATTTTAAGATTTTTGTATTTAGAATTTTAATAAAATTTATACCATTTTTTTATTAATAAGATTGATTATTTATATACCTGAAACAAACACAAAAATTCACACAGTTCATGGGTCAAAAAGTTCACATGCATGTCTATTGCGATTTGCGATACTTCACCCGTAGGCGAGGTAAGCGTATGCATACCGCAGTGTTCGCACTGTGCTTTCAATCTGATATAGGGTGCAAAATGACCTATCTGAATGCTTACTTATTCGGGGAATATTTCACCATAAGAATCAAACATGAAATTGTTTATTGTTAATTGTTTATTGTTTATTATTTATTGTTTAAATTATATTGTTTATTGTTTCTTTACATTGTATCTTTTTTTACGTTTTTAATTTTTAACCTCACTAGGACCAGCCTGTGTTAATGCTAATAATTTTAAAAAACTAATTAAAATAACACAAAGATTATATATTAAGAGAACAAAGTTTCTACGAATTGGGTACCTACATGTTACCTATTAATCTAATTCCAGCTAAATTCATTACAGTATAATGTACTAAACATGTAGGGTGACCATGATAATATACATTGATATTTGATTGCAATAAAATAGATAATAAACTGTTATTTTAAAAAGAGAAGAAAAAAATTACATTACAAACGGAAAAAGAAAAACATTACATATACAACATATTATGACATAATTTAACATTGAAACATGTACTCGTTTAAAATTATTTGTATAAACAGGGTGCTAAGGAACGTACTTGACTTACTTTGACAAGTGATTCCTGAAATTATTTGAAGAAAAATTTTAAATGAAATTCTGGTCTCCGTTGACATTTTATTTTTTTTAAATATAGAAAATTAGTAATAATTATAGACAGCTTATGGTCGATGTGAGGAGTTGGGCGGTTACTTGACTGAGTGACCAGTGACTATACGAACATCGCCGCGTATACTTTCCCACCGCGTACAGTTACCCCGTGTGGCTCTACTTAGAAAATATCCGACTCGAGTTGCTACAACGGTTTTAGAAATTTTTTAATATATTAAACGATTAAAAATATAAATACACTAACAATTTATATAGTCTAAATGTTTGACAGATGGTTATTTAGACAAGTGCACAGTTCAAAACGACATTTTCTAAACTGCTCCCGATTGTCCGGAACTATTTTCATCCCAATCGGGGTATGTTGAGGCTGACGGGGGTGGCGAGGGGCGGGAAATGCGATGGACGAAGGTTGGGAAGTAATTTCAAAAAACTTTTTGATTCTAAATAGTAATCTTTCACTAGGGAGATACTGAGAGTATCTACCACTCCCATCCAAAATATTGTAAAATACTGTTTTAACGGAGGAATATTAAACATATTCATTAAAAATATTTGGGTATAGTTGATATATTATACCACAGTTATTATGTTTTTTTAAGAATTAAATTAATGAGAAATGTACATTATATTATATTTATAAAACTGGTAAAACTTTGAGTAACTCACTAGGCACTAACTTTGGTGTACCACAAGGAAACACATTGGGACCCCTTCTATTTATAATCTATATCAATGAGTTGTGCGAGCTACCAATCGGTGGTAAAATTATTACATTCGCAGACAATACGGTAGCTATCTTTGAAGGAGATGACTGGACTGACACACACAAACTTGCTGAAAGTGGAATTAATGTGATAAAACAATGGCTCAACAAAAATCTACTAACACTGGACACTTCTAAAAGCAAATACATGAGATTCAGCTCAACCATAAAGGGACAACCTTGTACAACACACACAATAAAAACACATAATCATGACTGTAACTCCTATAATACTGAACCTAACTGCTATTGTGAAGATCTTGAATGTGTGAAAAACATCAAGTACCTAGGTGTTATAATAGACAATCATCTTAAGTGGAATTATCACATTGACAATCTTACAACTAGGGTAAGAAAACTTACTCCCATTTTCTTTGCAGTGCGAAACATAATTAGACAAGTATATCTAAGAAAAATATATTTCGGACTGTGCAACCCCCTCTTAATGTATGGTTGCATTGGCTGGGGAGCATCAGGATGATCAATTCTAGATCCGCTTATGAAGGCCCAGAAATCAATAATTAAAGTCATAATGCGCAAACCATATAGGTTCTCTAGCGATGAGCTCTTTAAACAATTTAATGTACTTGATGTTTGTCAAAACTATATAAAAAAGGTTATTATCCATGTACATAAAAATCTAGACAATATTAATAAAATTGACCATAAACACATCACAAGAAGCCACACCAGAAATGACCTTATGATCCCAACGAGCAATACGGCAAAGTACCAAAAGACACACACATACTTGGGACCTATATTGTACAAAAAAATCCCCCCTGAATTAAACATTAAAACTTGTAATATTTCATACATAGGCCCAATAATAACTAAATGGCTGATTGGACTGGGCAGAGGAGAATCTGAAAAAATGTTAAAAAACGTCACGTAATAAATAGACATAGACTAATCACACACTATATATATCTTCCATTATTCTAATTTTTGCTCATACACAATTGAAACATACACAACAGCTCAATTTCGACTCTATCATTAGATTGTAACGATTAAACATCACAAATTAAAACATTAATGAGATATATTATAGACATAGACAAATCACACACTTACTTTCACATATTTTTTGGTTTCTTGGAACGGGCAATTTGCCTAGTTAGGAACCAATAATTTCGACCTGATAAAGTACAATAATCAATAATCACAAAATATTTTAATTATATCTTGTATCATATTGTACTGTGTGTAAATTTAAATGAATAAATAAATAAATAAAATAAATAACATTATAACAAGTATTAATTAATCGCCTGAAACACCCATACAAATTGAAAAAATCTTCCGAGAAAAATAAATGCCGCCGACGGGAATTGAACCCGCAACCTTCGACTTATTCTAAGCCTGCCAAATAATTCAATATGTACTAATATTTTTCATTCAAAAATATTGTGGTTTTTTTTAAACTCTTCATTCGTTCAATTTCCGTCGGCAGATTTTTTTTCTCGGAAGATTTTTTCAATTTGTATTGATGTTTCAGGCAAATATTTATAGCTTGTTATAATTTGTTATTCCTTGTGCTATTCACTAAAACCTTCTCTATAATCAAGTATCTTAATTGCCAAGGTATTCAAAAATGTACCAATTTGAAATCTTACGCAAAAATAAAAAATAATGTAAAAAAATCTAAAATTGGGATATAATTGCGTGATAATCTATATGACAAACTCCTCTCAATCCTAAATTTTATAATAATTTCTCAGTGTTTGTGTTTCTCCAGTGATATTTAAATAAACTTACAACCAACCCCCTTAAAAATTAATTTAAAGTGTTATATATTTTTAACCCCTTCACCGCTCAAGTATTAAATAAACCGACTGCGATGAGTTCCGACGAATGTCTGGAATTATAAATGATGATAACTAGAGAGTGCACCACAAGGATTTATCATCCAGAGAGGGGTAGACTATTATCAAGGAAGACAGCACGGCTTGACACTGAATTATAAGGTAAAATAATCTTTTCGTTTGTTTTGTATATAGTATGTATAATAAGATAACTTATTAGATGCCGAGAGGTTACCATTCAAGAAAATCACCATACACGAACATTGTTCTTGTTATGTAATAAAAATACAATTAATTTTTTCTCGTGACGACTCGAGCGATTTTTGGCATATTTTGGGTGATACCTCTTTTTAACAATAACCTAACCTTCACACGTTACTGCACTATAGGAACGGTACAGTGCATAACCCCTAGTACAAGCATGCCGGCATCAGGTTCTTTTCAGTGGCAACATGTGAAAGAAACAGTGATTTTTGTTTTAAGGCCCCGTAGTAAGCGTTCAAAGATGGTTTGAAAGGGGGATAGAAGAAACATATCATAAACAACAAAATACGGGTTGAATTTAGAAGTCCACAATGAAGTGCTGGTACCTACCCTGATGTATGGCAGTGAGACATGGAACTGGCAGAGGAAGGATGAAAGTAGACTGAATGCTGTAGAAATGAGATCCCTGAGGCGTATAGGTGGTAAACCCATCTATAATCGTGTGACAAATGTGGAGATCCGCAAAGAATGCAAGTCTGATGTAAGCGTAATGAGTAAGATTAAGAAAGGGACCCTTAGATGGTTTAGGCATGTAGAGCGAATGAACGAAGAAAGGCGTGTGAGGAGAATATATGACGCAATTTTGAATGGTAGCAGAAGTCGGGGACGTCCGAGGAAGACACGGCACGATCAATTGAATCAGATACTTGAATTGGGCCATGTCAAAAGTCAGAATATATGAGCATGTTAGAAACGATGTATGAATTTGAATGAGACAAGGAGTTTGTACCAAGACGGAGTTGTTTAACGGTCCGTCCTCTCTGCCTACCCCAGCGGAATATGGTAATAGTTAGTTAGTTAGTTAGTATATTAATAACTCCTACCGCTATCATAATAAGCGGAAAATATTGCTTGTGAATTGAAAAAGATTGCTAGCAGAGAAAAAAAAGGGTAGGAACACAACGCATTTGTTAACTCAGCTACTAACCGTCAATACATATCCTCTGTAGATATTCTGTTTTAAGAGGAACGGGAGAAGCAGGCGTGCCCTTTTATTTATTTGTGTCTCAAATTATAAAGTAGCGGCTATTTAAGAATTCGATTCTTCATGATTTTAGAGGTAACTTTGGCAAATATTTGTGAGATGATAATTAGAAAACAACTCTACACTAGCTGCTGTGTAAATATCTTGCAAAATAAAAAATAACGTCCGATTCAATTTAAAACCAAAAATTTTCGTATGTAAATTAAAATATTATTATTAAAGTAATAGGTTGGGTTAGATTATTTTTCTAATAATCTATTAACAGACAAATAATCAAAATTTGCCTCTAAAATCGTGAAAAATGTAATATGTAATTTAAATCACATAAAAATAAAAAAAGCTTAGTAATAATAAGTGGTTTATTACGTTTTTTGTAACAAATATTTAATAATAATAACTTTTAGGAATGTTTACACATTACAACTATACATTCAAATTATGGTGTACATTGATTTGTAACTTTTATATTCAAGGTTATAAAATTAACAGAAAAATACAACATAATATTGTGAAGGTAAAAAGAAAATAAAAGTACAGTTGAGGTTTCTCAAATACCGCCTCACTAGGCTAGTCTATGTTGAGGCAGAATTTTTCCTGTTAGTTCCTAATACCTTTGAACATAACTACACTTGTATTAAGGCGATGCCATACGTAGTAATGCAAATTCATGTGTTTTTGGTTTGAAAATTTGGTCGCCTAGAAATGTTTCAGATGCTTTAATTAAATACTGCAAGTAGAATACATAGTATTTTTTAGATAAGTGTTTTTATAAGTCCAGAAAAAAATAATGTATACGGCCTATGAAAATTGCTTTAAAGTTCAAAATCTCCTACTTACGAACCCATTTTCGGTTATGATTTTATTGTATAATGTGGCAAATTAAGTTATTTATAAAATGATCAAAAAAAAATTAAATATTTATTCTTGAACATCCACAAAATAAAATAAAAGGCACTTTTTGGCCATGTTTTTTTCTTGCATAAATCAAAACAGGCGGATGGTGTTAAGCGGGAATTTAAACCTTATCGCCATCTACGTAAGGGTTATTATTGATAGCAGTTCAATTAAAAATATTACACGACGTAGTGCATCGCCTTAAGATGTATTCGCTCAATAATGTGGTGACTTCAATAACTGCGAATTTGGGTGAATGCACTGGTGAAGGCCCTATTCTTATTTTTGATCCAAATTTTTACATTATCTTTGAAATTTTTTTGTGAATCACATTGTTTTATGCTGTCTGGAAGATATATAGATATCTTCACTGGGATTTCCCGTGCTGATGATTTCATTTACATATGATTAAAGTTTAGTAGTATGTATAATATAAAGTTATTATAAATGTATTGAATAGTTTTTTTTTGTTCAATTTAGTGGTTTTGGTTTCATTCTGTATTTAGTGTCAGTATATTATCTATTTCTGATCTCATATAATAATATTTTTTATGCTGACATTAATATTTTTCAATTTCATGGAGAATTTCGGCCTCAAACCAAAAATTAACTTTTTAATGAAAAAGGCCGCGCAGCCGTTCCTCTTAAGTCAATCGAACATTAATTAGAAAAGTAGACTGTGTGTAGGCGACGAGGGTCAGCGAAGTGGGTGGAAAGGCAACTTTTCAGACTGAAATCGAAACCGTCAATTAATATGGCCTGCTTAAATTGCCAGAGAGTGGATGGCTCCAACAAGCTGTGTAGATTAGTGAGGAATAATGTTATAAAGCCAAGAATTTCAAGAACGTCAATTATGGTAACATTATTTATTTTATTTTATTAAATACAACTGATTTTTCACAAGTTTTTTTGCTATGTCAGTAGTCTGGATTCGGTGAGACTATGGCATACTAATCGAGGTATGTTGTGAGACTGAAAGGAAGTGGGGAGGGGTATGAAATGAGGAAGAGAAAGGTGGGGGACGGCTAAAGCCGTTTAAAGCAGTGATGCCATGTCCCAAAAATGAAAAACCATGTTTCAGGGGTAAAAAAAACATAATTTTAAGAATAATAAAACTGATCTTTCACGGAGAATTTAAGTAATGAAACGACTGTATCTAAGTAAATTATTTATAATGCTTTATTATAAACAATCATTTTATATTATTTTTTCTTTGAATAATAGAAAAGTTATATTTTTTAAAATACACACCGCATTCACGGTACAAATAAAAACATATAAAAGTTTTTTTTAATTATCATCAAGTTTTTTGTAGGACTTAAAGGGAGGATTTAAAATTAAATAATTGTTATTATTAAAATGAATTTTTAAAAATCTTGACGTGATCTTGTGAACCCGTACTGTAGATCATATTTTTGGTATACGGTAAAAGAACAGAAATTACCCAAAAAACCAAGCACACATGGAAAAAACCATGCATCCGGAAGCAATGTTTCAATTACAGAATGGTTCTCATTCTCCAGTGCGCTACTGGGAGTATCTTCCATTCTGGAAGTAGGTGGAAATATAATTAAATTCTGTTCAGCCTAATTTAGCAAACAGAGTTTTCGGCTAACCTAAAGAACCTGAAATCCAATATTATTTAATTAGTATTAGTTCAATTCGGGATCATGTTTGGGTATTAATAATATTTCACTATAGTTCAATTTAGGATCATGTTTGTATATTATTGTTGTTCAATTTGGGATCACGTTTGTGTAATATTATTTCATTATAGTTCAATTTTGGATCATGTTTGAATATTATTATTATTTCATTATAGTTCAATTCGGGATCATGTTTGTGTAGTATTATTTCATTAAAGCTCAATTTGAGATCATGTTTGCTTATTATTATTTCATTATTGTTCAATGTGTCCTTGTTCTATCGGTATTACAATGGAAGATGCTCTGAGGAACTAGCGTCATTGATCCCTTCGGCACCGGTGCGTAGTCGGGATACACGCCAAACGCGCGCCCAACATTTATACACGGTTGACATTTGTCACATGAGAACGGGTCGCTTCTACGATTCGTTCTTAAGTTCAACAGCTCGGCTGTGGAACGAACTGCCGGCCTCTGTGTTTCCTCCTTCCTACAACATGGGACTCTTCAAAACCCATGTTCACTCCTTCCTCTCCACAAAAAGACCCTCCACACAGCACCCCCAAAGATGACATAGGCCCTGAGGGAAATTATTTTCTTCAGGGCCTACTGTGTGGAGTTAATATAAAAATAAAAAAAAATTGGGATCATGTTTGTATAATATTATTTAATTATAGTTCACTATGGGATCATGTTAGTGTAATTTTATTTCATTATAGTTCAATTCGGGATCATGTTTGTGAATTATTACTATTTTTTCTCTTGATATTATCCCGCAAAATTTAAGACTTTTACTCTCCCTTTTTATTCTTCAATTGAACTCCCAATGCTGTAAGCCACGTCTGGTGTCAAAATATAACAATTTGTTAGTGTTTTTCTTGGGGTTACGGCAGTAACTTATGAAAACTTTGAAAATAATACATTTGTTTTAGCTCCACTCGAACATGCACCTAGCAATCACATTTTATGTGCATATATATATATTCTGAGGATTCTAATTTGTGTGAATGAGGACACATTCAGACAACATCATTGTAGAAAAATGTTCCCGCAAATCAGTACCGAAAGAGACAACCAAAATGACCCCCGATGCCACCAACTGGCTGGATAATCTCAGGATTCCTCTTTGTCCTTCACCAACTCTCTGCCATACGAAAAAGAGGGAGAATTTGATAAATGAAGTTGATTTTTAACACGTCAGTTTTACCGCTTTACCCAAAACCGAATTAGTGTTTTTTTTCTTGAAATATCGTAATAAAAAAATTGGAATCTCATACTTCGCTTCTATACTGAAGATTTCCACTATCTACAGGGTTTTCCCATAAGAGGTGTTATTTTGATATTCAATCGTAAAAGATCAATTGTTTCGTTGCTTGTGTGGCACGTAGCGCCGCCGTCTTGTTGAAAGTAAACGTTGTCTAGATCAATATCATTCAATTCCGGCCATATAAAATCATTAATCATCTCTTGATAGCGCAATCCATTCACCGTAACTGTTGCTACAGCCTCATTTTCGAAAAAGTAGTGTCCAATGACTCCGCCGGACCATAAACCACACCAAACAGTCACAAATTCAGGATAGAGAGGCTTTTCAACAATAACTCTTGGGTTTTCCGAGCCCCAGATGCGACAATTTTGCTTGTTGATGAAGCCACCGAGGTGGAAATGGGCCTCATCACTCAGGTTGATTTGCATTTGATTCACTCAAGTGAATTTTAATAATTTCAATGCGTTGTTGAAGCGTGTATCGTTCCATTTTTATTAATGGCGTAGTATCTACTTGTCAAATGTCAAAAAATGATAGCTTTAAAAGTAATATCTACCGAAATAGCGGGCTATTCAAAATAACACTTCTTATTGGAAAACCCTGTATAAGCGTGTCGCCTGTCCCTTGAAATTCATATTTCTGGAGTATTTTCGCCTATCTATATAACATACATGTTATTTACACTAAAATTTTACTCTTTTATCTTCCTTTTAAGTATGTATTGTTTCGGCAAATGATTTGGTATTTATTAAAAATTATTGTAGGCTTTTTTGAATTTGAGGCAGTCCTAAATTAAACCAACATTTTTTACGTGTAGCACAGTTAGTGCGTCATCGCGGCGTCGCGACGGGTCGCTAGTGATTTTTAGCCTGACGCAGCATTTCTAAATATTCGCCTTGTAATACAATCGCACTGCTTTGCTGCTCAGCATGTTGCCTGAACTTTTTATTTCAGGCGTTTGTTAGACATCGATCATTTTCCTATCGCTACATCGTGTCCATATTATTACCTACACTGCCAACAGACTGTTATTATAACTACAATTTAAATTTGCTGTTGAGATATTAATTGCTCTACTTGAAGTGTTAAGGTCCCGTAGTAAGCGTTCAAAGATGGTTTGAAAGGGAAATATGTAGATACGAATATTAGAGGGAGAGCGCTAATATTAAAAACAATAATAATTAAGAGGAAGCTACAAGCCAAAAATGTGTATATTCTTGGTATACCTTATATTGTAGGTAATAGGAATTAAAATCGTTTGACAAACGGAGTCTAGAAACGTTCGATTTCAAGCACAAAACTGGTTTTTATTTATTTTGTAAATAATTTTATAAGAAAGCAAAAAAGTTAATCAAGTGAAACTTTCACAGATAATCTTAGCTATAATACTGTATTTTTAAAAAGTTGTTTCCTTTACGCCTTCATACATTTCTATTGAAATTTTTTTTTATTAGTTTCCATTTATATTTTTTATTGAGTAATTTATTCTTTTTTTTGTATTCTACTCAAGCGAAACGATAGGAAAACCTTCATTTTATCTAAAGCATATTTTTTTTTGGTTTTCATAATATACACCAATTCGTTATAAAGATTAATCAAAATAGTGATTTGGCATTAAGCTTCGCCTTAAGCGAAAATGCTGAATATGTTTAATAATAAACGACTCGTTTGAAATAGAGCAAAATTCTTTAGCTACATTTAAAGATACACTCTGATTTTTTCATTCCTATAACATATTAAATAACAGAACAAAACGTGTTTTTAATAATTTTCGGAGCTTACTTTGCGATTTTTTTTCTATCGAGGAAATTTCATATAATTAGCGTTTCGATATTATTATCTTCAAAAATAACTTATTTTTGGAACTTAAAAACTGAAGGAGTTAACGAAAAACTATAAATCGGTAAAAATGAGTATGCGAGGGCTTAATAATAAAATATCTTCATCTTTCAAGCTTAGAATAGTTGAGTTCTCCTGTACCCATTATTAAACAAGCTGAAATTGTAGATTGCTATTATGTAAGGCTTGCAGATGATTAAATCTCCGACTCTTGAGTTGGACGCTGTGCTTTATAGTTGTTAAGTATATTAGTAGTGAAATACATAAGAAATATGTAGGTTTATTTTATTTTTATGTACAAGAAATCGACTGCCGCGCCAGTTGAGTTAGTGGATCGATATGGCATTTACAATTGGACTATGTTTTGTGTCCGAAGAATATGAGGACAAGAAAGAGAGAGTAGGAGAAGGTCGAGAAGTACCTGTATATTCAGATCTGGTTACTCTATTAAACACAGCTATAGCAAAATCAGGTACTGAAATATTATTTTTTTTTTATTTTTTTTTTATTTATTTATCTATCAATATAAAGGTTTTTACTTGTATTTATCGACATCTGTCTCACTAGGGTACACCTGTGTCGAGACAGACGTATACTTATTATTAGTGAAAGGAACAACGCGACGGGGCTAAGCTTAATATACTCGTAGTATAGTTCTTAGTATCCGATACTTGACGGTTACACCAAAACTAAACGCCGAAACCCACATTAATTTTACTAATTATTGAACTGAAATACTGACCCTAACAGGATTAACGTGCACAATGGCCTCCGTGGTATAGGGAGAGGTATAGGAGATAAAGCCGGAGGTCACCCCTTCAAATTCCGGCATGTGCAAGTAAATTTGATTTGATGAATTTGGGCTATTTTAAAAATAATATATAGAATAATTGCGGAACGTTCCAGAATGGAAGATACTCTCAGTATCGCCCTTGTGTAAGACCACCATTCAGAATTGAAACGTTAGTTGAAATGACTTTGGCCGTATTAGGTGACCAGATCTGAATAGCCAGGTTCTTCCCCACCTTCCTTTTCTCCATCTGCTTCCCCTCCCATCTAGCTTCAGCCTCGCATTATACTCAAATTGGGGATGCCATAGTCTCACTGGCTCCAGATGGTGGGGAGCAGTTGGGACTTTATGAAGATTCTCATTTAAAAAAAAAATCACTTCTATTTACATAAACACACATGTGCACTGCTGTCCTAAACGCTTGCTAGAGAGGGAGGAAGCGCAATACGCATAATATCCCAAAAATTAATCACGATAAGTGAAGATGTCAAATCAAATATTACATATAAAACCATTTGAAGTAATGTTTCGTAATCTGAAAAATGAACTTACACCAGGACGAACAGGTACTGTTCTATACATGTTCCATTATAAAAGATTTTAGAGGACCGCAGAAGATTAAACCGATGATGTCTAGATGCAAACCCTGTTCTTAGTTAAGTGTTTTAAAATATAATAACAATCCTAGCTATTTAATTAAACACGTCAGATTAATGTTATACTAGAAGTCCTTGGATTAAAAGAAAACAGTGAATAAGTATACATAGTATATAACGTAAAAGATGACGACTTTTAGACTGTTTTATGAGTTCCTATGCCTGGCATTTAGCATTCACGTCTCTCTAGGCTGGCTATAGCAGACTTTTTATTGACACGTCTTCATATCGGAATTTCCTTGGGATATAACCCTGGCGGGAATGTAAACCGCTATTTCATTTGACATTTCTCTACGAGCTGTGACCCTGGCATTGATATCGCAATTCTAGAACAATTAGGAAAGAGACAAGTATTATGGAATTTATAGCTCACACATTTTGTAAACGTTCCATGATTTTTTGTTCTTATACATCTTAGAAATTTTACAGCTTATATTAAAAGCTTGTATAGTAAAAAGTAAAAAAAGTAAACGTTATAAAGTAAAGTAATTATTTTTTTAATAAAATAAACGTTAGTTAGTTAAACTGGCGTCTTTTTACACGATACTTATTTCCATATCAGGACCCATATGGAAAATTTTTCGTTTACTCGATCATTATTTGCATACATACGGTTTCAAACTGATTTGCAGATGTAGTTGGAAGTAAAGAAAAAACAATATTTTGGGACCGTATTTAATCGTCAAAATGGCAACACTTAAAGGTGTTGTTAAAACATATCCATAGATCACAAGTATCTGTCAAAAAACGTAAGCAATTAAACAAGCGTTCAAAAACAGTAATACACCCAGTCTATTCCACGTGTGTATCCTACACAGTGGTTTTGTGTTAAGTTCTCACTATTCCCACCTCATAATATATACTGATAACAATATGTGAATTTAAAAAATTTATAGCTCATAAACTTGTCTAGTTTTTGACAAATAAATTAAACATCTTTAGATTTTTGTTATCTTTATAGATGATTAGTGAAGCTGATATTATGTGAATATTTTTGTCTGTTCCTAAAAGATCCGTGATAAAAACGTTATTGCCGTTTACGAAAACCTACCTATTGCTTAAGACAATATTTGCGTCCTTGTAGGAAAAACTCATGGTGTTCGTGTGAGTGACCAACGCCATTTTCACCGTCTAAAACTGTTTTACTCCCTTACTGAAGGAAGTCTCACACGGATAGGCGATTTTCCTGTCATATAAATTTGACGTTATTAGCTGGTATGACCTATAAAAAATCAGCCTTCATTAACTAATATCTACCGCGAATCGACCTGCTTTTTAGTCAATCATCGCTTCTACCATCCCCTAACGTACGTGATACCAAAATTTTATTTTCTAAGACAAATTTTGTTGATTTATGTGTCTTCATAATAAAGACAAAAACAATATCAATATTTTTTGTGGAATTTTTGCCTACAGTGGATGACCAAATTATTGGTTAAGCGTTATATAATTACTTTATTACCAGTTTAAAACTGTACTTTATTTTAAAATACTGAGATTTTAAACTTTTAAATTGTTTTTTTTTTTAAATAAAAAACTGATTTATATATAATGAAAATTAAGAACTGTTTATAAAATCAAAAATATTTATTTTTATTTTAAAAAATACTTTTTGAGAAAAAGCTCGATTCAAAATGTTTAGAAAAATCTCTAATTATCTAGTTGAACCTCCTTTGGCGTATTTTACAGCTACCCCATTTCTACAAAACGACGCTTGGTTGTTCTAACAGAAGTAGTAACTCCGGTTTCATTTATAATTTTCGTCCTTTGCACTCCTAACTAGCGCAACGCCTTTGTAAATTTTCTCCTGTTTTCCAGGCCAATGTCACGAATTTGTCGATAGTTTCGAGGCATTTTCTCAGACTTACTATAGACTGACTTACTCAAGTTTATTAATAAAATTATAATAAAATTATCGAAAAATTTGTTTATGCATTAAAAGCTGATAATTCTTAAATAATTTTATTGAAATTCTTGTGCAACTAATGATTTGACCACCCACTGTAATCATAAATTGATAGGTTCCCTTGCGTGAAAAACTATTCTTATAAGAAATCAATAATGAAGTTATAATTGGCATACTTATAGTTCTTTGCGAAATTAAAATTTTTGTAAAAGTAAGTGTACCTAGTGGTTTGTTTTAAATCACTCGCGCTACGTAATGACCTGTCGCAAAATGACACGTCCTCATAAAACTCATTATTTATAATTTTCTATTATTGTCAGACATGTTATATAAACAGATTAAGAAAAAGAGGACACCAAGCTTTATCTTTGCATTTAAAAGTTTACATAATTAAAAAATATCATTTCATACAGAACACCGCTAAAAAAGACAACTGCCAAGATTTACAAATTAAAAAATATTATTTTAATAAAAAACCAAAACCTTTGTAACACAATTGTCTAGTTTTGAATATTTTTTTTCTTAGTTTCGCATAACGTGGTAAATACTTACAGTTTACAGAAAAAAGTAGTATTTCAAAAACTTTTAATACTTTTAATTGCACATGTCCGTTTTTTTAAATCAAAATCTGAAATAGAGTTTCATCTGCTTTCAAAAACAGTATTTCATTTTGGGATACGTTCCAAAACAGTGAATCTATTTGAAATTTATTGTCAAGGGAGATTAATTTGATCACATGATATTATTTTGTCTGGACTCGAGAGGTTACTTCTTGAATAATTGTTAACCCGCAGATCCAGCAATTCCTGTTCATTCAAGATACGTACAAGAGTATGAAGCATAGCCCATATTCTGAATAGGCAACCTAATTCATCTTCTTGTATGCTGAATAGTCCGTTTTAAACAAGGCAGTCGTTACTTAGCCACCAGACGCAATGTGACCTATTTACTTCTCACCCCTCTTAACCTATTTATATTTTATATTATATTATATTCTACATAGTCTGCTCTCCAATTGAATCGTGGGCAGTAAATATCATGTACTGGCGACAACTTCATTTATAATATCACCCTCGGGGCTTAGGCGACATAACGGGCGGAGGGAGAAACGGGAGTGGGTAACAGGGGATGGAAGAGGCGCGAGGGTGTAATGGGTGGGTAGGAGGTGGAAAGGGTGCAAGCAGACGTAAAGAGTGTAGGGAGTAAGGTAGTGGAGGCTGCGGGGCTCGGCTAGATTAATAGGTCACGTGATGATGGCCGCAGATTATCTTTTAGTAAGCATTAAATTAAGTGCGAAATAAATGGCTATAAATTATGCGTACAAGTGTGATGATGGACTGTTTTTCAACACTTGGTTCTGCGAATTAATTAGGTTATGGTGTGTTTTTCTTTTAATCAGAAGGCAAGTTTCTAAAGTATTATAGTGTTTCCCTAATCTAATGAAGACATTATGTTTTGGGTACCAATTTTTTCAACGCAATTGCACGTTATTTCATTAAAATTTGTTACTTGACTTTCCGAATTGTACTCACTGTGGTTATGGGGTAAAAACCTTGGATCACAATTTGTTGTTTGGTTATGTCACTCTAACAAACACTCTATTTTCTACGAGGTTTTATGTTAATTTGTTATTCACCTATCAATTATTCATGTCTTTTCAGTCTCAACTGCCAACTCCATATCAATTTTTCAGAAAAATTATAAACACGTTTAACTTGTTGAATTGAACAATAATACAATATTAAATTCTCTAATAAATGTGAGGAATGTCATTTAGCTTGAAGACCAGATTGCAAAAATGCACATATTAATGAGTTTCATATTGTATTGCAGTATTTAAGACACTGAAATAATAAAAACTCCTACTCCTTACCGTTAGTAAAATTGTAAATGTGGCTTCTGCAATGAAGGATAGCATATTAATTGAACCGACGATGCCTGGATGAGAACCAGAAGTGGGAGGTTTTTTTCATTAGGTATTTATTGTTAACCAACATCCATTGTGCCATTCCACATCCAGCCAATGTTAACCTTAGGTGGTTCGCTACGTTTGGTGGCTTACCAGGAGTGCCCAGCTTCATGGGCTGAGATTGTTCTAGATCTTAGAAGAGGTGTCCGGGTTTATCGGGAGAGGTTTGTTCAAGATGCGCTTGCACACCAGCTTTGTGGCATGCCGGATTAGAAGAGGCTGATTTGGGGAGACCGTTTGACCACTTCAACTGGTATCTCTTGACCCATCGCCTTGCACAACAGCGGGAGGGATAGATCTTTTGTCCGTCACTTCTGGATACAGTGATCCTTAGATTCCTGCACACCTCTCATGCATTTTTCATTCCCAGAACTTCATTTCGTTATTTTCCTTGAAAATATCCCATACACAACATCGCAATGAATACGACGGAGCTGCGACTGGTAAAAACAATCTCTTACCATTGTCGCCGCTTACATTTTCGAAATAAAAAAAACTAAAATTCAATGGAGACAAATAAACCAATATATATATATATATATATATTAAAGAGTTCCATCTGTATTTTGCAAATAAATTGAAAACTAGCCAGTACATAAAAAGTTACACTTATAAAACAATATAAAACTAATACTGCTTGACATAAGTTTAACGATTTGACAAAGCTAAATACACGGAGAAATAAATCAGAAAGTACAGCGTAGTAAACCGGCGCTTGTCATCCATATAAACTTTATTTTTGGCACGGTTCTTGCCATCGTAAAACATCCCCACAAGTCTCCCCCGCCCTCCGACCCCCACCCACCACCCCCATCACCCAACCCACTCCCCCCAGCCCTTGTTCCCCATGTCGAGACAGTCTATTCACAATAAAAGTTGTATTTTCTGCAACAATACTAGTTAAGTAAGCTAAGATAGGTCAACCATACTTTCAAAAAAGAATTATTGATTTAATTAAGATAAATCGACAAATAACATACTATTGTCAGCTTTCCATTACTTTTATTTTATTAGTTTTATTAGTGTTATTTTCACACTCTTTAAGTCCCCGCATTTTGAATTTTTACCAATTTATAAATATTTCTTATGAAGATAATATCTATACATTTCGTCGCTTTAGTTCGTTTTTATTGAACATACCAAAAGGTAAATAGGGAGAAATAGCGCTTCTAGTTTTTTTTTACGAAAAACGTATATACAATGAAATTAGTTCAATTCTAAGCTTACTAAAATGATTTAAAGTCATATAAATTAATATTTTTAAGTAAAATTCGTTCCAAATGTTTCAAATTACGCAGAAAACACGTTTTTAATTTGGATGTAGGACAGTATTGAATGGTGACCGAATAAATCCTCTCAATGATAATTCATCACATCTTTAAAAAGTTATATAAACAACATATTATTTCGAATAATATTCCGTTGCCATCTGAATCAGATATGCGCGATTTTTGGACTAAAATTTGGAGTAAAGATATAAAACATAACGAGTCAAGTCCCTGGATAGAAAATGAAGAACTCAATTTTTCAGGCATTGAACAAATGAGTTTTTCTAATATATCGGTTGAATTGTTAACCAAAATTATTAAAAATACTCATAATTGGAAAGCCACGGGTTGCGATTGGATACATAATTTTTGGTACAAACGTCTAACTACTTTACATCCTCTTTTGGCAAAAAATCTTTCAAAATTTGTCATTCAACCACAAAATTTTCCAAATTTTCTAACTAAGGGCATTACTTATTTGTTGCCCAAAAGCGAAAATATTAATAATCCCTCTCAGTACAGACCCATTACATGTTTACCGACAATATACAAAATATTAACCTCTTGCTTGACAGATTTAATATATACTCATTTACATGAAAAAAATATTTTATCTGAACAACAAAAAGGTTGTCGCAGAAAACATATGGGATGTAAAGAACAATTAGTTATTGATTCTGTAATTCTAAAACAGATTCAAACTCGAAAACGTAATTTACATACTTGCTATATAGACTACCAAAAGGCTTTCGATAGTGTCCCGCACTCGTGGCTGATCAAAGTATTAAATATATATAAAATTAACCCCATCATTATTAGCTTTTTGGAAAATATTATGTCCTTTTGGAATACCAATTTACTTATCAATTTAAAAGGTAAGAAAATAGTAAAACCGGGCATTTAAATTAAAAGAGGAATTTTTCAAGGAGACTCATTGAGTCCTCTTTGGTTTTGTTTAGCATTGAATCCTCTATCTAAAATGTTAATTAAAAGCAAGTTTGGAATAAAAGTTAAGGGTAATACAAGGGAGAGTAGTATAATTTCGCATTTATTATATATGGATGACATAAAATTATTTTCGAATTCTCAACAAAATTTAGAGAAAATGATCGAAGTAGTTAAAAACTTTTCAGATGATATTAAAATGACTTTTGGTTTAGATAAATGTAGAACGATCCATATAGAGAAAGGCAAAATTGTAGATGGGGACGAGAGTATATTTAGAAATTTCCAAATTACTAGTATGAAAAGGGATGAGGTTTATAAGTATTTAGGATACCCACAATCAAATAGATTAGACCATAGTAGTATTAAAAATGATATTAGGATTAAATTTCAAACTAGGATCAGGAAAATTTTAAAATGCAATCTATCTGCTAAAAATTTAGTAAAAGCAATAAAAACTTGGGCAATACCTCTATTAACGTACTCATTTGGCATAATTAAATGGTCTAATACAGATTTAGATAACTTAGAAAGATTAATTAGAACTACGCTAACAAAGTTTAATTGCCATCATCCAAATTCAGCTATAGAACGAGTTAATTTACCTAGAAATTTAGGAGGTAGAGGTATAGTCAAAATAACTTCTTTGAAACATAATCAGGTAGAAATGCTAAGAACTTTTTTCCAAAGGAAAGCTCATAGCTCAGAAATGCACAAAATAATTTGCAAGGCAGATATTAATATTACACCTTTAAATTTATACGATGAGAATGCCAACATTTTTATAAATCCCAACCAGGAATTATTAGATTCCTGGTCAAATAAAATTTTACACGCAAAACACTTCAATTATCTCAACCAAACGTATGTTGACAAAATTTCGTCAAACAAATGGTTGAGTATTGGAGAGTTGAGCGCAGAAATAGAAGGATTTATGCTTGCCATTCAGGATAGAGTCATTAATACTAAAAATTATAGAAAGCATATAATCAAAGATACAAATCAAATTGATGATTTGTGTAGAAAATGTTTGGATTTTTCGGAAACTATAGAACATATTATATCGGGATGTTCTATATTAGTACCGTCCGAGTATACATTTAGGCACAATCAAGTTTTAAAAATAATTCACCAATTTGTTAATTAAACAAAACTTGATTGACTGCCGTAATGTAGTACCATATTATGAATACGAACCAAATTCATTTTTAGAAAACGAATTTTATAAAATATATTATGATAATACTATACTAACAAACCGAGCGATTAGTCATAATAGACCCGATATAGTTTTACATGACAAAATTAAAAAAATAACTTATATCATTGATGTCGCTATTCCAAATTCCTGTAATATTCAAAAATCTGTTAGTGAAAAAATAAAAAAAATACACAGATTTAGGAAATGAAATAAAAAGAATTTGGCATTCTCAGACTATAAAAATATTACCATTCGTTATTTCGGCTACTGGCATTATACCTAGCTCTCTAATTAAAAATTTTGGCGTATTAGATCTATCAAAAAAATTATATATAAAGATTCAAAAGTCGGTCATTTTGAATACATGTAGGATAACAAAAGATTTTTTAAATATTTATGTTGAGGGATCAGTAGGATTTATAGGCCCTGTTAGAAGTTCTACCGAGCCGAACCCTCTGATATGAAAATATCTGGAGTCGGTGAATTATTTTCCCATTTGATCTCTGGTGAGTTGACGTGTTGTTCTTGTATTGTTTTGTATTTATTTTGCTTATATAATGCACTTACATAATGTTGATTGACTAGATGATCATTTATGGAAAAGTGAGTGGAAGGGTTAAGTTTTTCCTTTGGGGAAGATTTAACCCGGACAACTAAATCGGAAGTTTAAAAAAAATATATATATGTATATAAAGTCGTGGAAAGTGATGAAACAAAAGCTTTATCAACTGGGTTAAGTAGGTTAGGTTAAGTTAATTTTTTTTTCATCGTTTTTAATGACTTTATATCACTTTTTAAAGGTGTGTTGAATAGTCACTGTGTTGAACCATGTTGGAAAAAAACGAACTAGAGCGACGCTATAAGGCCGAAATAATAATTATATGAAATTCCATCTATGGAACAAAATGGCAAAATATGGTCCGAATAATATTAAAAACACATTTTTTTCTGTTATTTAACACGTTACGGATATGATAAAATACATAGGGCATTTATTTTTTGTTATTTGTTTTTGGGGTGTTATGCCGTGTTGCGCTAACTCCTTTAGCCAACGTTTCAGACAGCATTTCAGTGTCCATCATCGGGGCAGATGTGTTATTTATTTGACTAAAGTTGACTAAAGAAGGAGTTAGCGCAACACGGCATAACACCCCAAAAACAAATAACAAAAATACTTTTGGTCGTGAAAATCTTAAATCATACACAGGGCATGTTTAAATACAATTTACACATTTGTCGAAAGATTTTTGCTGCATTTTAATGAGTTGTGTTTTATTAAATACTAGACTACCCCGCAATGCTTCGCAATTACTAATGTATTTCTCAGGCGTCTCCGACTTCTTCCACCATTCACTATTGTATACAACAATGTTACTGTTAAAAAACTACATTACATCGACTTTAATTCTACTCTGTATCTTATTCCGGTGCTGAGATATCGCGTCGAGTATTCGTCGTTCGTCCCCGACTTATTCTACCAATCAGACCATTCTCTAAACACTCCTTGTACTAATAAAAACAAACTTTATAATATTCAGCGATATCGGTGGACTACTATTCATACATAAGCTGGCTGAATTTTTAAATATTCAAATTTTCACAATTATAATCGTTTTTAATATAAGCGTGCTCCTTTAAACAAGCTTCTTCTTCTTTTTTAATGTATATGTCAAAGCTCCATGGCGTATGATGGACGATAACGTTGAGCGCTGAAAATAGGAGCGTTAACTTTGAAACGCAAGATAGAGTAAACTGGGTAAATTTCACTACGCCAGAGCTCACCGTTCGAGGGCTCTTGCTGCTTCTAAAATACAACTTAACATGAACCTAATCAATAATTTATTTCAATTAAATTAAAAAAAATTATGACATTGATATTTAAATAAAGATGCGCGTGATTCCATGGCTTCGAGATGCAGTATTGAGAAATCAACGATTATGTTTATTGGTACATATTTGTACACGTCCTTGCATACTTTTGTCTCTTTGTTTTACAGTGTGAAAAGTTTGAGGAGTAGTCTTTACGTTATGTAAATTTACATTTTTTTTCATGCGAAACATAAATGTACGCAAGCAATGTATATCTGTGCGTAAATACAATGTTCGGCTCAACTGTGATTTCGATAATTATATTTCTAACGTTTTAATGAATTATGGATGATGTAAATAATGTATTCATCTAAAAATATAACCATTCGACTATCACGAAACGCATAAAGATCCGATTTCAATCTTTAGATCGCAGGAATCAGGTGTAAAAGCTGTCCTTGTTCTACTGGTATTTTTATGGGACCTGTGAAACACGCCAAACGCGCGCCAAAAATTTGTAAAAGGTTTACCTTTGCAACATGAGAACGTTATACTCAAATACTCGTTCTTCAATCGTTCAACAGCTCGCCTGTGGTTTGTCTTTCCTCCCTCCTACAACATGGGTATCATCAAGACCCACATTCACTCCTTCCTCTTCTCAAAAAAATCCTTCTACACAGCATCCCCAAATAAGACATAGGCCTTGAGGGAAATAATTTTCCTCAGGGTCTCCTGTAGGTTATTTAAAAAAAATTAAAAACCAAACACTAGGTTCACAAACGTTCCTTAACCTCGTCAATTCCTCATGAGGTTTTTTTTCAGTTTCCAATGAAACAAACTATTCAACTATTGGTCATAACTCATAACGTATTTACGGCCGCCTGCAGTTATAACGAAGCATGCGATCGACAGATGAACACGCGATCACAAACATCGCTCGAAATTACGATAATAGATTCCTTGCTTTATTTACCTTTGCGAGAATAGTGAAAGCTTATTGAGTAATACAGAATACATATACCTACGTCATTCATTCTTTATACTAGCCGGTGCTTATTTGCGAAACCTTTTTTATTGGTTATGCTTTAGCTGTAAAGGATGATTGCGTAACTGCAGTGAGTTAGTTAAAAAAATGTCAGGTTTTTGTCTGTTTTTGTCACAAACGTTCGACGGTTTCTTTAAAGATGTTTTTATGTTAATACCACATATTGATACCATGCGTCAACAACACAAATTAATCAAATAGGTATAATTTACTTGCGCCCCGGGTTCGCCGTCATTTGGTTACAGTTCAGAGTGCGTGCATTGAAAAGTGAATTTGATTTTAATTTATTTGTCTTACCCTTTTTAAATAGAAACTGAAATTTTTCGTATTGATAAGATAACATTAAGTCATATTTTTCAAGCTTTAGTCGTATTCTGATTAAACCCTATCTTTATTGAACATATAAATAATTTAACAAAGAGTTGAATCATTCTTAAAAATAAGAATCGCTAATTTAAAGAATCTGCTTAAATTATTGGTAATCCTGTAAAAAACGAGATTGCAGGACTTAACGAATGAATTAACAGCCTTCCTGATAAACTTTTAGTAATCTAAAACTACCGCTACTTTCTACCCGGATAACTAACTGTTAATGAGATTCTTATACGTTTTAATTTACGGAATAACTTCATAGACTCATATACTCTTAAGTGTTACTAATATTTGTGTCCCTGTTAAATGAACCCTTCTTCACCATCTTTTCCACTGTGACAACCATAGCACTAACTAATCATATTACTCCCTACTAGCGCAATTCCAACGAACTGCCAAAACATATATAGACCTTTTCCACTGTGACAACCATAGCACTAACTATTCATATCACACCCCACTAGCGTGATTTCAACGAACTGCCAATACATATACAGACCTTTTCCACTGTGACAACCATAGCACTAACAATTCATATCACTCCCCACTAGCTCGATTTCAACGAACTGCCAAAGCATATACAGACCTTTTCCACTGTGACTACCATTGCACTAACTATTCATATTACTCCCCAACTGCCAATACATATACAGACCTTTTCCACTGTGACAACCATAGCACTAAAAATTCATATCACTCCCCACTAGCGCGATTTCAACGAACTGCCAATACATATACAGACCTTTTTCTCTGTGACTACCATAGCACTAACTATTCATATTACTCCCCAACTGCCAATACATATACAGACCTTTTCCACTGTGACAACCATAGCACTAAAAATTCATATCACTCCCCACTAGCGCGATTTCAACGAACTGCCAATACATATACAGACCTTTTTCTCTGTGACTACCATAGCACTAACTATTCATATTACTCCCCAACTGCCAATACATATACAGACCTTTTCGATATATTTAAAGCCTCTCAATACTACAACAAAGCAAAAATATATTTTTTAATATAACTAATATTTTTGCAAAATATGGCCAGTAGTACGTTTGTAAAATGACAAGTATTTATTGTACTAATATATATTATGAGTGTGTGTACTGATATGTATTATATGTGTGTACTGGTGTGTTATTTATGTATGATGTTTGTAAATTTTTGACCTGTATTATGTTTGGAAAATGACAAGTATCTATTAATAATAATAAAATTGGATGCCTTGTATAGTGCCGTTTTTGTGCAAAACCACCTCAAGGGCGCTGTAAAAATTTATAATACATTTCTTCAGTGATCTATTTTATTAATAACTATTTATGGAAATAATATACAGTACAATACTGATATGATATTTCTGTATGATGTTTTGTAAATTTTCGATATGTATTATGTTTGTAAAAGCGTTATGGGCGTTTAATAATTAATAATTATGAATAAATGTTCCGATATGTTAGTAATTTACTAAGATCATACCATGAAACTGTCTGCAATCTTGTTTTTAAACGTATTATCAATAATTTAATAAATTTACAATGCTTACTTTTCTTCGTGTTAATATACAGTAGGTACAATACTGATATGATATTTCTGTATGATGTTTTGTAAATTTTCGATATGTATTATGTTTGTAAAAGCCTTATGGGCGTTTAATAATTAATAATTATGAACAAATGTTCCGATATGTTAGTAATTTACTAAGATCATAACATGAAACTGTCTGCAATCCTGTTTTTAAACGTATTATCAATAATTTAATAAATTTACAATGCTTATTTTTCTTCGTGTAACCAGTAGCGTAGTCATTATATATTCCTTGTGTCATTTTCCTCACGAAAACACTTGTTTTGTCACTAAGCCAGTGCTATCACCCTCTTTATTTCATACAAAAATGTATTGGGTCAATGGTTACTGAATACAGTCACTCCAACATGATCATTGAGTAATCTTGTATATTTCATCGATATTACATCGGTGCAAAAGTGTATTGAGATGTCCAGTGAACATAATAAAGTATTACACGAGCAAAAGCGCTTTCCCTGTTATATTACAGTTCTCACGAATTTATTAATAGTAGTCCTACATCACGGCAATCACCGCTGGACAACGCACGTTCCCACTTCCAACGACAAGTGTTTTTCTGATTATGTATATACGCTTACAAATGGCGTAGTACATTCAGGAATGAATTTGACACTAAATATACGTACTTAAAAAAATGTAATTAACAATGTAAATGAACAAACGTCTCCACCGGTTTTTATTGTGTATAAGGCATAAAAAAATCGTGTAATCTTCTTTAGTTCGAATACATGTTGAATACACTTATTGTATTTGGTCCACTCACTTTAAATTCCAATCATATTCCATAGAAAAAATTCAGAATAAATTTCTAAGATATATTAACTAAAAACTCAGTCTACCAATGCAAACTATAAATTACAACCACTTGATGAAAGAATTAAAATTATTAAAGCTCTCAGACAAAAGATTTTTTTAAATAATTGATGAAATTATGGACAGCCCTGATTTATTGATTTTAATCACCTTCAACCTACCAACTAGAACTGCTCGATCAAAAATTCTTTTTAATGGCAACAATAATATCAGGGCTGACTCATTTAAATACTCGCTTGTACCTATATTGCATATAGTTGGCAATCCTTACGCAGAAATTGTAAATGTGTTAAACTTCACGGAATATAGTTACAAGAAGGCTATAATAACATACCTAAGTAATAATAACAATTAAGGTGAGCATAATACTTTTCTTCTTTTTTGGTTCCATATAATTTTAAAAGAAAATTTTACTTTTTAATTATCACTGTACGTTGCACTGAATTATTATGTACATATTAAAACATGTTTGTAAAATCCCATATGGGCAAATTTATAAATAAATATTTTCCGTCGTTAATAACTTATTAATCGTACGACGATCGGCGTATCGACGTATCGGTTGCAAAAAATTAGAACAAAATATATTGACTTACACTACGCTTACAGCGTGAGTTATGTCAAGGCGTCGAAAATCGACAACACAGAATTTTTCTGTGATTTTTGGGGGCGCGTCTTTTTTAATTTATTGTGAATTTAATATACAATATTTTTTCAATCTAGTACTGCGCAATTATTGCTGTTTGCTGGTAATACCTATTCATTTTGAACAGTAAGCTTTAAACCCAAAGATATATTAAAGTACAGACAATTACGTAAAGCGTAAAATGTATTTTAAATACAGTAAATCGGTAAGCTTCTGTAGTATTCATACTCACACCTATTCGAAGGCTAATCTAGCGCCGTATCAACCACCTTTTCGATTGTTACCAGTAAACCCTCAATTCTACATTAACACTTTTAATCGGTCCTTTCTTAATCCAATGGGAAAAAATAAACAAATAAACACCAAAGACGAACGCACACGAGGTGTGTTAGCGCCTTGGAGGAAATGCAATGTTAGGTTGTCTATCTATAGCCTATTTCTATTCTGAGACAAGTAAAAAAATCCTATTTTGTGTTATTGATGCAATTCTACTATTAATTATTAAGAAACAAATCAAATATTGTCTAATTTGGCAAAAAAAGCGTATGACGTACGTCACTCAAATAGTTTCTTTTAATTTTATATTTTTGTTAAAGTATGAGAAAATCACA
Source organism: Hesperophylax consimilis (assembly GCF_061612785.1). Classification (NCBI taxonomy): domain Eukaryota; kingdom Metazoa; phylum Arthropoda; class Insecta; order Trichoptera; family Limnephilidae; genus Hesperophylax; species Hesperophylax consimilis. Next base: position 10,825,473 of record NC_142857.1, read on the forward strand.
AGTACGCCATAAAAATAGAAGAGAATCACAAGTACGCCATAAGAATATAAGAGAATCACAAGTACGCCATAAAAATATTAGAGAATCACAAGTATTCCATAAGAATGTAAGAGAATTACAAGTACGCCATAAAAAACACGAAAATTTTGTGGTGCATGTCTGTTTATACATTTGAGGCATTATGAGAATATTATAGTTAAAAGAAATTTCAAATACCATTTTCATTAATATCAATTTTTTTAGTTGTCTTCATATAGAAATAGACCATTGCTGTGGTAGTCTCGCCAAGAGACTAAAGCACGTGTAATTATAATTAATACAATACATCGGCACTATCTAAACATCTAAAGTCATCAACCCACTCTGGGTGCAGGGCATCGTGCCAATCCGCCCCTGAAAGTTACTTGTACACATACACGAATCGCAAAGTACCTAGCTGGTATCCAATGTAGTGGTTCCCGCTAGTCATCTACGTGTCCATGCGATGTAGGCAGTATTACAGTACCAGGCAGCTAGCTACCCCTACCCCTAGTATCACGAATTACCTGTTGCCTCATCCCCTATATACATATGCAAAACAATCCACAATGTCACCCCGGCTGGCCAGCGTGCCAGTGTGTATATAATACGAGCTAGGGTAGCAATTACCATTCGGAGATGAAATTTAATACAACCTACATTACTACTCTACAGCAACACACGGCATACTGCCTACGTAGGGGCTTGTTTGTTTTTAGCACAGTGTTGATGGAATCGTGACTGCGAGCCAAGCGCTATTTAATTCACTTGACTTGTAGATGTAACTCAAACAGTTTATAAACAATGGAAAATTGTATTTTTTTTAGTACTTGCCTAAGTTTGAAAGTATGTTAACAATACAAACACATAAATTTGTTAAGAGGCAGCTACAAGCCAAATATGTGTATATTATTGGTATACCTTATATTGTAGGTAATAGGCATAAAAATCGCTTGACAAATGCAGTCTAGAAACGTCCGATTTCAAGCACAAAAGTGATATTTATTTATTTTGTAAATAGTTTTATAAGAAAGCAAAAAAGGTAATAAGTGAAACTGTCACAGATAATCTTAGATATAAAACTGTATTTTTAAAAAATTGTTTCCTTTATGCGTTCATACATTTCTAATGAAAAAAAAATTTTAGTAGTTTACATTTATATTTTTTGTTGAGTTATTTATTTTTTTATTTGTATTCTACTCAAGCGAAAAGATAGGAAAACCTTCAATTTATCTAAATCATATTTTTTGGTGTTCATAATGTACACCGATTCGTTATAAAGATTTATCAAAATAGTGATTTGGCATTGCGCCTTAAACACTTTATTTTAAAACATTGCTCTACTACTTTCAGAAGTGCCCTTCTTTCGTCAAGAGAATTTTAAAACTAACGCAAGATACAAAATGCAGACAGTTATTATAAAATTTCTGTGGTTTGTAAAGTTTGTAAAGTAAGGTTGAAAAAATACGGTAAATTAAATGAAAGCAAAACTATTATTTGATTAATTTGTGTTATTTCATAAGTTACTAATTCAAAACAATTGGTAGTGTATTTGCGGCACGTTCAGGATTTTCCTGGTAAAAGACTACCATTTAGAATTGAAACTTTGCTTGTAATAGCTTAATCTGTATTTGATGACCAAATTTGAATAGCCAGGTACTTTCCCACCCTCCTCCACATCTCCATCCATTCCCCACTACCTTCAGCCTCACAACATATCCCAATTGGGGAAATGCAATAGTATTACTGGCTCCAAATGGTTGGAAGCAGATGATACTCTTATGCAGTATTCACTTAAAAAGAACTGCTTTTGGTTGGAAGAGGAATGTATATTATTGTTGTAATTTATTAGTAATTAATATTTTTTTTTATACTTGGTTTTTACAGATAATCTCACTTGTGTTAGTTTTTAAAGATATTACACAAATATCTATTTACAGTTAAAATATCTATTCAGACGTAGAATACATTATTTTGCGTGCATAGTTAAAGATACAAGAAACTAAACAAAATAAAAATAAATCTACAAAATTACACAAAAGCTCACTCAAATTACAAATAGTAATTACAAAGAAAGGCAGGACACTAAAGAGACACAAATAGAGATACAAGTAATAATTAGCACAAAATATTTTTAGCCACAGCAAAACATTTTTTCTAAATCCGTATAAATTATTGACGAAAATGTCTACTTCAGCACACTCTATCTTTTTGGTAAATGCATATGTGTGAAAGTAAGTAAATTGCGGTTAGAAAGTTTAAAAAATATACAGGATGTCCGGAGGTAAAGTGCACTGACTTCGGGAGCTGATTCCACATGATGGTAGGAGCAAAAAAAGGTTAATAAATTTTTCCGAAATTTCTAATTTAAATTATTATTCCGTGCACTGCTCCTGATGGAAGAATTGTATCGTAAATAGTAGGCACATATATTTGGCTTCAACGAAGTACAAAATTATTTAACGTTTTGACTAAAACTTTGGATTCATTAAATCTCGACTTTTCGTCTGGATGGAATTATGTAGAAAATATGGAAATAATTGTTGATCTGATCTAATATTCTGAACACCATAAAGAGACAAAAACAAATTAGTTTTATACTTTCGACAATGTTGTAAACACTAAATTACTTGCTCTTAATACTACCATAGAGTTTTACTTCCGTAAAGTCTCGACAAATGTTACATGTGTTCCTCTGCTCGCGTACAATTTTTAGCATTCAGCTCAAAATAAAAACACATTAATTTGTAAAAATAATCACAAAAAACCTCACCAAAGGCACGAGCCAATTTTTCGTAATGGTTATTGTCATAATTCCTATAATTATTCCAGCACGAGCTTGGTTTTAATTCAACCTGTGTTATTTTGGCTAACATTGTTTTAGGGTTATTTTAAGAAACACGTGACGAAGACTGAGTTCAACCAAATAAGCGTCGCGCGTCGTCGGAAATGAGTTTTCCTTGAGAAATTCATTAGTTTCTCACAACTCCCGCACAACGCAAATAAGGAAAGATATTATGGCTAAAAAATATATTTATGTTCTTCATAAAAGAGTTATGCATCAATATATTACAGAGAAGATTACAAATTTGAGGTACATGTCAAAAGATAGTTGCTATACTGTCTGTAAGTGACGTTCAAAATGTCGATGGTCAATGCAGAATCATTAAACAGTGGAGTCGCTCTGTTGATTGGCGAGTTCTGACTGGCAGAAGCCCTCGATTTCATATAATAAAAAGTGATATCCCACGGGTATACTTGTTAGGCACATATAAGTTATCTATTTCAATATAAGTGGATTAAGTATAGTTCAAGAGATTAGTTTAAAAAAATTTTTACCTAAAGATATTTTTCGGTGTGCTTCTACGGAGTTGAAATCAAGCATCCATGTTAATAATAATCCTAGGACGGATACAGAAATGAATAGTATAAGGTTTTCCAATAAGAGGTGTTATTTTGAATAGCCCGCTATTTCGGCAGATTTTTACTTTTAAAGCTGTCATTTTTTAACATTTGACAAGTAAAAACTACGTCATTAATAAAAATGGAACGATACACGCTTCAACAATGCGTTGAAATTCACTTGAGTGAATCAAATGTAAATCATCTTGAGAGATGAGGCCAATTTCCACCTCGGTGGCTTCGTCAACAAGCAAAATTGTCGGATCTGGGGCTCGGAAAACCCAAGAGTTATTGTTGAAAAGCTTCTCTATCCTCAACGTGTGACTGTTTGGTGTGGTTTATGGTCCGGCGGAGTCATTGGGCCTTACTTTTTCGAAAATGAGGCTGGAGCAACAGTTACGGTGAATGGATTGCGCTATCGAGAGATGATTAATGATTTTTTATGTTCAAAATTGAATGGTATTGATCTGTAAAACGTTTACAAAACGGCGCTGCGTGCCACACAAGCAACGAAACCATTGATCTTTTACGATTGAATATCAAAATAACACCTCTTATTGGAAAACACTGTACTATATTCTCTCTTATATTTCTCTTGTATTTTTTCTATTTCAAGGATATGGTTTTGTTCAGAAAGTGCCTAAATAATGAAGCTATAGATACTGCGAACAATCTCGCATAACGAAGAATAAATCAGAACATACATATTCCTTTAGATCAAAGGTTGGTCAGAAGTAATCTCTATGGACTCCAGGGTTTCGCGAGAAATAATTGGGGGTCTACGAGATTTTTATGAAATTGTGTTCAGTTACATCAAATCATCATCAACATACAGGCTTTTCGTAAACAACATGATACATAACACAGCTTACATAATACATAAAAATTATTTATTTGATGAAGATTTACCAAAGGGTAAAGATGTTTATTGATAATAAATAGAGTCTACGTCCCTTTTCTTGTACGAATGAAAATTTTGAATCAAAACATTGCACATTAGACGACGCAAATGTTCCCAGCTTCCTTACTTGGTGTTGAAAAACGTCCAGGGTAATGACGTCCAGTACCAGTCTTACATAAATGTACGTAAAAGTAACGTTGGTATTATTTTCGGGAGATGTAACCTCCCTATAATTTACCCTACAACATTTTAGTCTACGTTCAACATTTAAAAGTACTTCCACAACATGTTTTGAGGACGTTTTGACTACAGAAATGGAACTATGAAAAATCAGATATCATATATGACAAGAAAAATTGATCGAAATAAGCAATAATGAAAAATTTAAGAGGCAGTTCGAGCTTCAGAAAGAAATATCTGTTGATTATCCTAGCTTATGGACTTTAATTTTTTACAATAAAAGATATAAATTTGTTTTAGACCACTTTAATTTTAATTGTACTCTACCGGTTTCGGAAGCACCCTTCCTTCATCAGGAGAGTATTAAAACTAACCTTTGATACAAAATATTGAAAGATATATACACAAAAAAATATAATTTAGGTGTTTGAGTGGGAGGATAACAAAGGGGGACGGGTAATTGCGGGAATTCCAGCAATAACACAGCGGTTTACTGGAAATATATCTAGAATGGGACTAAACGATAAATTAATTTGATTATTCAATATACTAGCGTTATTATTAATATTCTCCTGATGACGGAAGGGTGCTTCCGAAACCGGTAGAGTACAATTAAAATTAAAGTGGTCTAAAATAAATTTATATCTTTTATTGTAAATTATGACGAGCCACAAAGTAAATGCTTATTACAAATATGTTTTTTTTTTTTTTTTGTAACACCTCACAAGGGTGCTCCTGTCACAGAATAAAGACAGAGGAACTATATCGCCACCCAGTTGTTGGACAGGCAAGGGAAGTGAATCTTTTAACAAAAAAAGAAATGAAAACCACATTTAACTTTAATAAGTTTAGAAAAGTCAATATTCGGAAGGCAGGAAAAAATCGACAAGTGGTCGACGGGGCAAAAAAGTTTGGGAACCTCTGATTCAAACACTGATTTTCAATGTATAAGTTGTATTACATTTAAAATTATACAAAACGTTAAAAAACTTTTATCAATAGTCATTAATTACAATTCGTGAGCTTCGTGTCCTTATTGATTTTTTTTAAATGCTTCCACTCTCCACACAACTTCTACCTATTTAGTATGTTTTGCTCTCCTTACTCACACCTATAAAAATAACAATACATGGACATACGTAATACATACATTAACCATGCATAATTTAATGTAGAACCTTATAACTTGTAGTAAAATATACTGTGAATGTATAAATAAATAAATGTTATTAATTAGAATTTAAGAATTAATAAATTTTAATTCAAAAACCATTAAGACTGTCTAAAAAACATTAACCTGAATGAAGACATAAATACCATGATCTCACACCGCTACCTCACGGGTCGGTCGGCCGCGTGCATTATTATGCGGAAAATTTTGTGCAAGATACACTGGCACACCGATTACCACTGCGGTATACAAATTATTTCAAAAGAATTCGTTATTTTGGAAATCTTGTTAAATAATGACATTTGTTGATTTCATACCGACCCGAGGGGAATTGGCCTTACAAAACCGACGTACGCATGACGTTACGCGTACCCCGTCAGATTTTGGGCGGACTTTGAAAATTATTTTAAGGCGATGCACTATGTCGTGTAATATTTTGAATCGAGCCGCTATCAATAACACACCTTACGTAGATGGCGATAAAGCTTAAATTCCCAAACCAAATTTTCAAACCAAAAACACATGATTTTGCATTACTACGTATGGCAACGCCTTAAGCATGAAATCATCATTTGTAAAACTCGTTCAAAACCAAGAGATATAATAATCACCCTCAGCTCTAAACTAATGCGAGATTTATTCCTGGCTAAACTAAAAGAACACATTAAAACCAAAGGCCGAATTACTGCTTCATCCATAGGACTACCACATACTCAAATGGGTCACAGTACACCCATCTATATATCCGACCACCTAACTTCAAGAAAAAAATTCCTCCTGGCTCAAACAAAACAACAGGCAAAAATAAAAAACTATAAATTCACATGGACAAAAAATGGTCAGGTGTATGTTCGTAAGTCTGAGGACTCTAAAATCCTTAGAATCTCGTATGAATCGGACATTAAAAAAATGTGACTGGAAGTCAACAAAAAAAATCCATTAACTAATCTGCTTATCTGTAATAATTCAATAATTTTTATTTATTTTATTTTCTCAGTCAACTTTGCTCACATCACAAATCTATCTATAATTATTAATAATCTTACTAAACTTATCAACTTGCTTCAAATATTTATCGTAACTTGCTCCATAATTCCCCTTTATCTGATCATTAAATCACTCAAATATTCATTTCTATATAATATATTCTCTGTTCTATTCTATATTCTATTCCACAATTATTCCAATTCATCCATTTATTTCCACTGTGCTAATTTATCGAATTATTATACCAAACTTAATTTATTTAAATATTTTTAATTTCTCAATTACTTTATGTCGTATGATACATGTGATACATTCAATTGTTTTAAATTATAAAATAATTTCAACTAAATTAACTCCTTATATTTCCATGATAATCCTAATCCTATCATATCATCAAATAAAATTATCTTACTTAAATCAATTACCTCACTTAACTTCTCTTAATAATGCTATTCAAAAATTGGATACAACTATTCTAATTAATTTCATAATTTCAAACCACTTGATTCCGTCTATCCTAGTGATTGTTTTTATTCTTGCACTTTTTTCACTTTTCTTAATAATTTTAATTTTGCTAATTCTCTTAAATGTGGTATATTTATTAATTTTTTTACATCCCTTGGTAATTATTATACTATTAATTTTAAAAACTCTACTTCTCCAAATAACTAAAGTCTTCTATAATTCTCTTAACTGTCGCATGAACTATAATTATAACAATTGTTTCAACCATTTCCTATGCATTATTATTTTAAATCGTGATATCTGTTTTAACTATTTTGATTATTGTGTCACTTATTTTTCTTATTTTTCTATGAATTTAAATTGTTTCATTTTTAATTTTATACACATCTGTTTTAATTATTTTGTTTATCTCAATGTCTCTTATTTTTCGATGAATTTAAATTATACCAATTTTATTTTTATATATACCTACCTGTTTTAATTTTTTCAATTATCTCAATGTCTCTTATTTTTCGTTGAATTTAAATTGTTCCATTTCTATTTTTATAAATATCTGTTTTAATTTTTTCGATTATCTCAATGTCTCTTATTTGTCGATGAACTTAAATTATTCCATCTTAATTTGTATATACATCTCTTTTAACTATTTTGATTATCTCAATGTCTCATATTTTTTGATGAATTTAAATTTTCCCATTTTTATTTTTACAAATATCTGTTTTAACAATTTAGATTATCTATTTGTCTCTTATTTTACAATGAATTTAAATTGTTCCATTTTTATCTTTATAAATATCTGTTTTAACTATTTTCATTATCTCATTGTCTTTTATTTTTCGATGAATTTTAATTGTTCCATTTTTATTTTTATATACATCTGTTTTAACCATTTTGATTATCTCAATGCCTCATATTTTTTTTGATGAATTTAAATTGTGCCATTTTTATTTTTATAAATACCTGTTTTAACTATTTTGATTATCTCAGTGTCTCTTACTTTTCGATGAACTTAAATTATTCCATTTTTATTTTTATATATATCTGTTTTAACACTCTTCCTATTGTTCTAATTCCGTTAATTCATATAATTCTACTAAGCACTAGAGAAACTAAACATCTGCAAAAACACATCTTAATTATCAATTTCTATGGTTTTCCTTTATCTTTATACATCCACTTAACTCACAATGTTACTGATGAATTCGAGCCCCCACCATACACAGACGCTTATAATGGACCCAAATAACCCTATCGATAACCTACTAAACATCACGGTTCAAACGACAAATGATATAAATGAATATAAAAAAACTATCTCCACACCTAAAGCACTAAAAATATTTGCCATGAATATCCGCAGCCTCAATAAAAACTTTGACAATTTACTTGTACTCCTAACTGAATTAGGGAATGAATTTGATATAATTGTGCTGTCAGAGTGCTGGATAAATGCAAATTATATCCCGAAAATAATCAACAACTACTCCGTGTTCAACACAACTCGGCACATGTCCCAATCCGATGGGGTCATAGTTTATGTCAAATCTTACTTAAACCCTATAGTGTCTGAAATTTCAGTTGACCATGCAAATTGCCTCAAAGTTACTATTGACAACTTAAATGTCTTCGCCATATATCGCTCCCCTAAGCTCAATAATGTCTCCCCTTTTCTCTATTCACTCGAAAAAAAAATCGAAGACTCAACTAAAGATCTCATCATAATAGGTGATATCAACATAGACATACTAAACGAAGCCAGCCCTCATACAACAAAATACCTAAACCTAATGGGCCTACATGGCCTTATACCATACATCAACATACCTACCCGAGTCACACTCACTACTAAGACATGCATAGATCACATCATGGTTAGAACAAAGCGATCTGCTAAATTAATTGTATTCGAATCTACTGTAACAGACCACTACTCAACCATCCTAGAATTACATAATTCAAAATCTCCTCCCCCTAAGCCCAGTAATCCTACTCATAAAATTGTAAATATGGATCATCTGATAAAGGCAGTAGAACTAGAAAAATGGGAGTCTACCCTGCTTTCTGAAAATGTCAACACAGCTCTTGAAACGTTTTCTGCATCACTAACTGCCCACATTAATTACGCGTCTTTCCCCACCAAAACAGCCTCCAACAAAAACAAGAAGTTGAAACCTTGGATTACGAACGGCCTTATCTTCTGCATACGTAAAAGAGACAGACTCCATAAACAAGCACTAAATAACCCTGACCCCCAATTCTCACGATTCTATAAAAAGTATCGTAACATTTGCAATAACCTGATAATAATTACCAAACAAAAATATTATAAGAAAAAAATTGAAGAATCAGGATATGACAGCAAAGTAATTTGGAACGTAGTCAACGACATATCAGAAAATAAAAAAACCTCACTCAACATTCAATCACTAGTTATAAATGGGAAAAATATCCAAGTTCACGAAGACCCAGAAACCTTAGCTGATCACGCCAACCATTATTTTAGTAATATCGGCACAAACTTAGCCAACAAAATTTTGAAAGCCACAAATAAAACCCAAAATTTTCTAGCTTCAAGGGTAAGACAACAGAACTTTCTACATCCCACACTTATCCTAGCCCCCACATCCACCAAAGAAATTGTTGACACTATACTCTCTATAAAAACAAATAGTGCTGCAGGTAATGACAAAATTTCACCTTACATACTAAAACACATAGCTCACTTCATTACCACACCGTTAAAACACATTGTTAATCTAAGTTTCAAAAGTGGCACCTTCCCCAACCAACTAAAACATGCTACGGTTATCCCAATCTATAAGAGTGGCGACAAAACAAATATCGAAAACTACAGACCCATTTCTTTGCTAAGTGTCCTATCAAAAATCATCGAAAAAATTGTCAAAAGTAGACTTATCTCCCATTTGGAAACCCAGAAGATTCTCTCGCCCAATCAGTTTGGCTTCCAAAAAAAAATTAGTACAGAATCTGCAATCTTAGATTTGACTGAGAACATCTCTAATAGCCTGGATGAAGGCGATTCCTGTCTAGCCATATTCTTAGACTTAGCCAAAGCATTCGACACGGTTTCCCATCCCATACTCCTAGAAAGGCTATCTCAAATAGGCATCCGGGACTCAACTCTTAACTGGTTCTCCTCATACCTAACTGGTAGATCACAAACTGTAAAAATTAATAACACAGCTGAAAGTAACCCTCTACCAATTCAATTCGGAGTCCCACAAGGGAGTGTCCTAGGCCCTATTTTGTTCCTCATTTACATCAACAAACTCTGTAACCTACCCATAACCGGAAAACTAATATCCTTTGCAGATGACACTGTGCTCATAGCTCGTCATAAAAACTGGAAAGGAGCATTTGACATAGCTCAACACGACATAGGCCTTGTAAAGAATTGGTTAGATGACAATCTCCTGACACTCAACGCTGGTAAAACAAAATTCCTAACCTTCAGTCTATCTGTTGCAACCCAACCTACTAACAATAAAAAAATAACAATTCACTCTTGTCCAAGACCTTATTCTTCCTGTACTTGCCCAAACTTAGAAAAAGTATCCCATATAAAATACCTAGGGGTCCTAATTGATCATCATCTTCGTTGGGATCAGCACTTAGCCAGCCTAACTCCCCGAATTCGCAAGCTCTGTTATGTTTTTCGAACATTAAGAAATATCCTTACTCCTACAATAATGAAAACAGTCTACTATGCTCTCTGCCAATCCCAATTAGCATATGGCATCATAATTTGGGGCGGTTGTGCACATTATCTTATTGATCCATTACAAAAAGCCCAAAAAACGATAATACGTACTATCAACAAGCGACCGACAAGATACTCCTCCACTCGACTCTTCACTGAATACAATGTCTTAAACATACAGCAACTCCACATAAAATTTACTCTGATGCATTTTTTGTACAAATATAAGAAAAAAACCCTCGTACACCACAATTACACCACCAGAACAATAACCAACCGACACTACAACGTCCCTACACTACATACCACGTCAGCTCGAAGACATTTCATGTACCTAGCTCCCAAAATACTTAACCTTCTCCCTGAAAACTTAAAAACCGAAACCCAACCCCATAAATTTAAAAAACTAATATCAAAATGGATAAGTTCACTTGGAGACCACAATATATAAAAATTGGTACATAAATTAAATTATATTATAATTTTATCAACTAATTATCAATTATTATTAATATTTAATACCATTTTTATTACTATAAATACATTTAGAAACCATGATTTTAATATTTGTAATGCAATTAAATTTGTATAATTTAAAAACTTTTAATTTAATTTGTATATTTTTATTACTTACTTATTATTTAATTGTATAATCTAATTAACTTATATTTCAATCTAAATTGCATAACTTTATAACTTATAATTAACTTATTTTATAAATCCAATCTGTAAATATCACCCGCCATAACACAGGGACATCCCTAGCATGGCGGTTGAATTATCAAAAATATGTATAAATGTTCAACAAATTCTTATAACAAAAAAAAAAAAAAAAACAAAAACAAAAACGATTATTTAAGTTATAAAGGGAACGTAATTTTTTTTTTAAATTCATTGATATAATAAAATTATTTATTTGCTATTTAGGAGTGGTGCATTGACTTAACCACACAGTATAATTAATTGGAATAAATATAAAAACTTGATTAAAAAATCGTTAAATTTCTCCATTTTCAGAGAATTTTTTTATGTATTAATATTGTCAAGAAAATAAAAGCGATTGTAAAACGGTTACGTGCTAGTCTTATATCTCACATATCGATGGCTTAGAGTTAAAACATTGTATCTCCATAACACATTATATTATATATTTGAAGAAAACTGAGGTTTTAAACCTGGAAACACTTTAGAGTTTTGTTCCATACTAAAGTATCTCTAGCTTACGTAAATACAATGTTTTAGTTTGGATTTTCTTTTAGCGCAAAGATAAATAATATATATATTGTTATTGTTGAGATTATTGCTCTTAAAAAATAAAACCTGTACAGTGTAGGATTTACAACACATTTTGGAGGATTGTGATTATCGCCAATTTAAATGGGTTTTTGGCTGAATGATTCTGTGGTTCCGCAGAATCCAAGGTTGAGTGATTACTCTCGGTGGGTAAAAATGAGAATTTGAATATTTTCAATTTAGTTTTTATATTAACAAGACTCACGTTACAATAATTTTATGAACAAAACAGATTGCGTGCGTTAGAGGAAATTTAGGGCTAAACCGGTGGCTAGACCACTGGAGAGAGAACTAAACATTTGCCGCGCGAGGTATCGCGCGCAGGCTTACAGTGATACCAGTCTCACATGAATGTAGGTAAAAGTAATGTTGTTATTATTTTCGGGAGATGCAAACTCCCTATAATTTACCCTACAATATTTTAATATGTTAATATCTTTGGGTCGGTAGGTTTGGGAGATGCAACATTTGAATCCATAAAAATATAGAGTGTCATTGGTATGTTTCAGTACTTAACTCATTTTCGAGTAAAATTGAAGATACAATATTTTAACACCAATATATCGGTATATATCTTATGTAAAATAAATTATAGCCATGTTACGAATGCTGAATGTTTCCATTCAGATTTGTAATGAAGGCACTTCTAGTTTTCTTCTTTATTCTGTGCCCACAATAGTTAAATAATATTATTAAAATTTATATTATCAGAAGTTTCAATATGTTAACTATTTAAGTTTCAATGAGTTAACAATTTATGTTTCAATATGTTAACAATTAAAGTTTCAATATGTTAACAATTATATAATTGATCGACTAGGTTCGCTTTTATTCAGGGTTTTAAATTCGTTGCTGGTTTATTTTAACAAACTGCGTTATTTTATGGTAAAGATTAGGTATACCTAATTTACACCAGGGCAGTATTTAGTATCAACTAAAGTAAAATACAGAAATTGAATGAAAATTATTATTTTTACTCGTGATATTTAGGAAGAGCAACAGCGAATCAGGCTGCACCAGGAGATTGGTTGATAAAAATATACATCGTAAAGGGACAAATGACGTACCTACGCAAAATATTTTTAACTATAAATTTAGTAAGTACCTACATATAAAATAGGTTCTTACGTGTTATGAGATTTGAATACTACTACAATGTATTCTTAGCAATGGGATTGTTAGCTTGTGACTGAAAGAGGAGTGTACAGTAAATTATTGTAGTTATGTATAAGTAATTAATACTTTTACAGGCACATTTTTATGTTCTGTAGTTAATACATTGCAGTGAGAGTGTTCATTTTTTTTACTATAGTATATCTATTTTCAATAGCTTTTAAAACTTAAAAAATAATAATTATTATTATTTGACTGAGTATTGAACCTTTCTACCCAGGAACTGTAGTCTACAACTCTACTTTTCTGGCCAAATACTAATCTCGTAGGACCGTCATTTATTTCATATATTAACTGCTAATGTCATTCGATTTCAGAGAAATGTGATATATGAGTGATATACTCGTAAGCTGCTCATCTCGACTAAGGAATTCCCTAGTGAGATGAGCGGCGGAGGATTCAATTGTAATGTACCATTTTATGAATGAATATGATTGCCATCAAATATGATAGATGCATTGTCATCGACAACGCGCCTATCTGCAGGGTTTCAGCTCGATCGGATATCGGGAAGTGCGTTGGTTTCCGTTTCTAAGATTTGCATTAATTTATTCATACCCGAAAACAAATGTGACCGAAGATATATTTAAAATATATTACATGTTTGGTACAGAAATGAGATACAAATGAAATCAGTGTACTACTAGTGGTTATATCGTATCTGAAATAATGTTTGTTTCTTTTGTTTACGTAGCGATACTGTAAGAGAAATAATATATCATAAAAGTCCAATGTTTCGAAGTGGAAAATAGGTTTTTTAAGGTAGCATTTCAAACAGAATCAGTACAAGTGTAACGTACTGAACGGCCGGTAATCAAAAGCGCCATTTTAGGGTAAAACTAGTGTAGACTGTGAAGTTAACACCCCCCTGGGACCAAGATTGGCAGCTTAATGCCTCGCACGCACTTCTGTCATTTAAGGCTCCCCACTTTGACCAATTTGCACGAAGAATTCCTGGAAATATCGTGCTCTCGCTTTCAACTTACTAACGTAATACTTACCTTTTTAAAATGTTTTTTTATTAATCAGAAAATTTTCCTTTATTTTATGGTTTTATTATTACCTCACAGAGAGATTTAACAATGATGTATCTATGATCTTTCTTGGTTGACGCAAATTTCGAATATGATAATAATAAAAAAATATTTTCAGGAAATAAAACGTGTCCATAAACTTTTACATTCCATCGAGAATCAAGTTCACAACGTTAATCATTTTGCCCGGGAGACTGCCTAGTGCATTTTGGAAACAAAACTATGAATGTGAAAATTTTTCATTCAATTAACCTTCTTAAATCAAATCATGTAAATCTCAAAACACAATTTGTCCCCGGTTAGCCAATAAAGGCATTATCTACAGCGGACAGAAACTCAGAACGTCTACGAAATAACATATTCTTATAAGCAATAATTAGTCGCCTGAAATACCCATACAAATAATAATAATTTGTTATCATTTGTGCTATGCATAAAAAACCTTGTCTTATATACATTTGTTCATCATTATTAAAAAAATTACATAGTTTTTTTTACTAGTAGGTACTTATTGAATTATTTGGCGTGTTGGAAATAAGCCGATGTAGCTCAGTGGTCCAGAACACCTGACCGGACATCAGAAGGTGCGGGTTTAATTTCCGTTGGCGGAATTTATTTTTACTCGGGAGATATTTTCAATTTGTGTGGATATTTCAAGCGACTAATTATTGCTTATCTGATAGTATTATTGTCCCAGCGTCTGGACGGTGTAGGCCCTCTGATTGGTCAAATTTAAATTGTCTGTTTCGGGTAACTTGAATATTAAGACACAATTCCATACTAAAATAGGATCGCCTCATAATAATACGAGATTTCTTCATAAGCATCGTTTCTGCTCATATAATTTTTGGATAATATCGAAGAAAATATGTTTTAGAAAGTTCATAATCCATTGGATTAATTACATTACAATGAAAATTCTCCACAGTTACGTGATTATGTTTGACGTTTATAAAAATACACGCGTTTCTTCAAGATGGCCGACAGAGCGCACCTCTGGCGGTTTAAAAACGAACCAAATGCCTGGCGCGAATATTTAAATATGCAGCTAACAATACTTGACTACTTACCATTAACAAGCGTTTTATAAGAAGATTTCTTCTGGAAGCTTATCACTTTGTAATGGCATTTATCATTATTTTTTATATTTTTTTTTCTTATTAATTATATCTGATTTTATATTGGCATGTTTTCTAATTTCTAAAATTGCAAAATGATTTATTTGCGATGCTTTATATCCTGAGTGAAGTATTTTAAGACCTGAATTTTTATCGAAAGTGTGATCATTATTTTTGACCGGTCAGTGGTTGAGTGGGCATAGCGCTTGGGTCTCACCCGAGCGTCGCGTGTTCGATTCCTCGGCTGGCTAAGTCCTCCATCACAACACAAGCAACATTTTCCGCTTTCTGTGGTGGTAGTAAGAGATTTTCAAACATTGTTGGGTTATTCGTAACCCGGGAATGTTTGTCTTTCTTTTTAAAAAAAAAAAAAATCTATTTAAAAGATTATTTGCAAACTCAGATTCACTATTTCCATTTATAGCCCTGCGATATTCTTTAGTTCTGACTTCAAAGTTTCTATTGGTTCTACCTTTGTAAAAGAAATTACAATCATCTCAATTGAGTTTTTAAACTCCTGTTTTTTTTGTTTGAATTTTGCTATCATTATTATTAAGAATATATTTCTTCATTGTTATTAGTGTAAAACGCCAGTTGAATGGTACCAGGATTGTTTATATATATAATTTTAGAAGTATCGTTATCCACAAACAGAATTCTACGCCATTGTTTATTTCTATCTTTAGAAAGACCGTTTGAAGAGAATGTGTTTAATTTTTTTATTTAGTATTTCAACTATCAATTTATTAGAATAACCGTTATTAAATGCTATTTGTCTTATGAATATATTGTTTTATGGTTATATGCTATTTTTTTTTTCAGGTCTTAAAATACTTCACGATAAATAATTTTGAAATTTTTGAAATGAGGAAACATATTAATATAAAAGCAGATATAATTAACAAGAATTTTTTTATAAACTCTCTTTTAAATATTTTCCCACTCAACTGGTCTTTCCCGTCTAACGATATTGTAATTCCTAATTATTATAAACCCAGCCTACTCTTACTCCTCCCCCCTCCTTCCACTTCTTCTTTCTGAATTGCAATCTATATTTAATTTTTGACTTCGGTGTATACACAATAAAATGTAAACATTATATTTATTTATTTATTGGACAATTTGCATAGCGCCGCTTTTGTGAGATATCACCTCAGGGGCGCTATATTGTAATAATCTACCTTTGTATATAGATTTTTACTCTCCTGATGAAGGTGTATATATAATCTAGCTTTAAACTTTATTAGATACAGTAACAGTTGTAGGTAAAGAATTACCACCAGTTGGAGTAAAATTAACACCTTTTAATTAAACCGACTGCTAATGTCACCGCACAATTCCCCTCCTTTTATTCATAAACACGGGTACAATTAATCAATATGTAATAATCTATTATTTAAGTCAACTTTGTTAAAACTATCTTTAATTGTGACAAACTAAACGATATTGATTCAACTTATAGACATTGACGGTTGTAACACATATTTAAGCACTGCAAGTCTCCTATGAGCTAATTATATTAGGTACGATAACAGTTAATATCAGTTGTAGACATGTAGTCAATAATAGTGTTTCATTTGAAATAATCCATCACAAATACGTAAAATTTCATTTATTCAAACAACTGTCATTCTTATTATGCGTAAATTTAGAATGTTATTATTAATTAACTCCTTCCTGTTCCGTGTTTTAACAATATATTTACTCACCCTCTCTCTGTGAATGTTCTAATATCTATCTATTAAATGTAACTGTTGTTAATATCACTTAAAATGGGCGAACCCCAAGCAAGAGCCGCCCGCAGGGCCTAGCAGAAAAAAACCCGCGGAGCGGGTTTTTAACTGCTAGTAATAATTTGTTATCCTTTGCTCTATGCGTAAATACCCTTGTCTTATAAACATTAGTTTATCATTATAAAAAAATAGTCTACAATATAACTACAAACCACGGAGGAAAACTTTACAAATATGTTTTTCGTTTTTTTTCATTTCTTTCGCTTTTTCGGATTTTTATTTGTTTTTTTTTAATTCTTTTTCTATTCCTCTCTTTTTTTACAATTATTTCATTTCTTGTAATTTATTTATATTTCTTTAATTTATTCACACTAAGAACTTAATAACTTAATAGTAATGTAGTGATTTCTTTATGTTTGCTTCACCCAAATGTGAATTGTTAACCTCCGATACGGGCTTACGATTTATGTACATTGAGAAACAATAAATAAATACATTTTTCTTACAATTAAACATATTAAAATTCTGTTAAATTTCTACCACCTGGGAACAAGCTCAGTTTAGTCAAGTGGTCAATATAAAAAAAAGCATTTGTACCTAAATCTCTTAATGTTGTTTAATAAAAAATGTTTTACGAAACACAAACATTCTCAGGTCAATGAATAACCTGACAATATTTGACTACTACCACCATAGTAAGCGGAAAATGTTGCGTGTGTCGGGATGGAGGACTTTGAACTTTTCCAATTGAGGAATTAAACTAACGACTCCTGTATGGAAACCAGACGTTATGCCAACTCACCCATCGACCGGTCACCAGTCACTGTTAAGCAGTTGATGTATTATTAATTTTTTTAGAAAAATAGCAGGTTTCGGTGTGATGTTATCATTTGAATGTAATACCTAACTTACATGATTTAATACCTCGCCTATGCTCAAAATAATTAATTAAGTTATTCAGAACAGAGGTATGAGGTCTAAAAATATTGTGCTGTATCAGATATACTAGGATGAAAGCGTTTGGTCTATAATACCCTAGTATTTATATACAAGTTAAAAAATAAAATGTCACCAGATTATAACAGTCCATGGATGTCCTACGAGAAGCTGCAACGATTTTAGGCTTCCTAAGACAAATTTATCGGCAACACAAAACAATATTTATTATAAAGGTTTCAAAATGTTCAATTAACTCCCTTCAAATGTTAAGAAAACCAAAAGTCTTGCAATTTTTCGTGAGTTGTGTCTCAATGTTGAGAAGACCAAAAATTAATACGTTGGTAATGGAATATTTTATAGATGAATAGAATAGATGTATACTAGATTTAAAATGTAAATTTTATAACTAAATGAAATATATAGGGCTTGAAAGATGCAATAATAATTAATTATTTATGATGGAACAAACTACAATTTTTTCTTCTTTATAAAAACACAGGAAAGACTTTCTTATAAAGAAGCTAAATCTGAAAATAAAACCGGCCAGTTTATCCAAATTGAACGCGTCCGCAGCATTTCGCTGCAAGTATTGTGCTGAATAAATCATTTGGGGCTCACAGGGAAACAGGGATGCAAAAGGCAAGAGGGTTAAATATAACCCAAGACAATAAATAAATCCCCAAAAGAATCTAAAGGCTTCCTAAATGGCCGAAGGCTGACAATGGAGATTTATAAATAACTAGTCCGTAGTATTTTTTGTTACTACATAAGAATTCCATTCCTGGAGCCATCGAGATTTGGCACACCCGGTTAAGAATGTATTGGTAAGAAATGGAACACAAATCAAAAAACTTTAGGTTTTAAGCAAAAAATGTGTAGTTGTGTCACAAATATTCTCTTGTCTTGTGGACAACCAGAGGAACTTAACTCCTTTATCACTAGTTCGACGACGCAGTGAAAAATTGATGTTTTTGTCAGTACTATTACATGATCAAAAATACTAAAATCAATCAAGTTGGACTCGTTTTGTTTGAGTGTAATTTTTGAAATTGGAACTGATTATATGAATGGGATAAAATAACATAAATAAATAAAGTAGGAATAATAAAATGTAGGGATAAAATAGATCCCTACATATAATATAATATTTTAACAAAAATTATTTTAAATGTAATTTTCAAAATTGTAACTGGTGTGGCATGAATTCAATCAGGTCATTAAGTATATAGGTATCATTAATATTTAAAAAAAAAAAACAAAAAAAAAATGTAGATAAAGTTATTCTGTAGAATTTTGTTTAAACTTCTTAAGGTTAATCTTGAACGTAAAGTTAGATTTAAGTGTCTGTACCTTTTACTTATCATGCGATTATAAATCCTACTAAAAAAATAATATTTCATGGGTATAATGGAAAAATAATACTGAATAATGCAGTGTAATAAATACTGCATTATTAAGTTATTTATTAATATTTTTTTATTCCAAGTCAATGAAATAATTACAAACAAATAAATATGAAGTTATTTACACACTATATATTAGCAGAACAAGCTAAGATTGGTTTGTTTCACAAAAATTCAAATATAACATTGTCGTCAAATGATTATTCAACGCCGTTTTTTTTGACAGTTGAATGGTTCACCTTAAATGCCGACTTTAAGTCATTTTTAGTTTTTAAACAAATTGTGATCATCAAAAGATGCCAACTATCACGTTGGTAAGCTTGTCAGCTTATTACAATTTGATAGAAAGCTGAAACGCACATTGACTCAACGTTTAATGGGAACCTTTCAAATGTCAAAAAAAAATGGCGCTGAATGGCCATGTGATGACAATGTTACATTTGACTTTTTGTGAAACAGTTGTACCTAAGAAGTGCAAATTTTTTTTTTTTAATTTAAAATAGTAAATTTAACGTCTATTAGTTTACGAATATTATTTCTTTATTTTGTACTACCGATTCCAGAAATGAATTTATTCGAGTGCAAATGAGACTGCTTTGTCAAAAATGCTTTTCAAATCAACGCTTCAAAGTCATTTGTTCGCTAAATATCCGTTCTACCCCATACTATAGTGTTTTCCTATTGTCCCCGTGTCGACATCCGCTCGCTATATAATCAATACTTACTTACCGACTCCTCTAGTTTCCAGTCTGCGTCGTCAGATGTCGCCTGATGCTAGATGCAATATTACCATGGACCGATATATTAAAAGACTTTTCCCGGCAGTTACCGAGATAAATTACCGCCATTATTCTAGGGCGACGAGAATATAAGGATTTCGGGTTTTTTTTCTTATGGAACTTGACTTACATGGCTTTTGGAGGGGTCGAAAAGATGATGTATTAATAAAACATGGTGTTTTGGAGGACGTGATTGCTTGAGTACGAAAAAAACTGCATTATTTCAGTAAAAAATCTTGAACGGTGAGAATTTTTTTAAACTTTTATTCTTGCTGATAAAACTATGCGTTCGCCCAATTCAATCCTGTTCTTAATTTCAATTAATGGTGTATGGCACATATATAATATGAAGATAAAATCATTAGTTTTGCGGATGATACTGTTCTCTTAATTAATGGGAATAATTGCGCAGAAACATTTAAAAAAGCAAAATATACACTAAACAGGATGAAAAATGGCTGATAAAACAAAAATCATCACTTTCAAAATAAAATTAAATAAAATTAAGAAAATTAAAAAAGCATTTTAATACTTGTGCATCTTTGGAAAACCTTGATAACACAACATGTCTAAATGTAAAAATTTGAACAAATTAACTATTTAAATAAATATATTCAAAAACCATCAGGATTCCGTATTCTAATATATGGCATTATCGGATGGGACAGTGCAAATGACTATCATAAAATCAATAAATAAAACCCAAAAAGCTATGGTGAAAATTAAACGAAATGCCGTTTTTAAAAGCAGATAAAACACTTTTTAATGTGTTAATATTACAAAAGAAGGAATTCAATAATTACAAATGTTTTAAAGAGTTTTTGAAATCACTCACCGGTTTTTTCTTATACTTTGTATTTAAAATATTATACGAAATGAAAAAAAAAACGCATTCAATTAAACAAACTTATTATAAAAGTTACTGTTCCTAAACATTTTTTTTATTAACGTATAAATAACTATTTTTAATAATAGGCTAATGGAGACTGGGTGAACTGTTTGACTGTTTTCTGTTTTGTAAAAATTATTTCGAATTATACCAGAGCGACTATAGTAAGCTTTTTAGTGAAAATAAAAAACTAGATATTCTCTCTTTCTAAATTTGTTTATATTATATGTCTGACCATAAAAGAAAAGGAGATAGAGCGAGTTTTGTGAGGACCTGTCATTTGTAGTTAAGAACATTTAATAAAATAGGACTTCTCATTCGATCTCAACTTCTCATTCGATCTCAACTTCTCATTCGATCTCAACTTCTCATTCGACCAATAAAACACGTAAAATATTATTAAATAATAATTCTTTTGATAATTTTTTTTGTATATTTCGAGATAATATTTCATGAACGTAACTTCACAGTAATGTCCACAATATCAGTGGGATTCAAAATGACATTTGTTTTTGTAGTTTTCCAATGAGTGGAATAAAGGCCCAAGGTTGGTGGTAGCATGTGTTCCTAAGCTGGGGATGTCGCAATATTTAAGGCCCAAACCCCAAATAAATTCGCAAAATAAAAAAAAGCCTTCTCTATTTCGACGTGTTATTTTAATGTATAACTTTATCAATTAATTTACCTTTACTGAATTAAAATTTGTAATTTAAATAATAAGTGAACCTACCCTGATAAAACTTTATTATATAAATATTTATTGAGAATATCTTCAAATTATTCGTAATCCAGTTAAAAACGGGAAAGCAGGCCTTTAACGAATGAATTGATAAGTTTAAAAATAAACTTTCAGTAAAACACGAATAAAAAATCATCATCTGGACAAATGCAGGTGTATGAACAAGTTTTTCGATTTATTAGGAATATACTAAAAGTATAACAGGAAACGTC
The DNA here is from genome assembly GCF_061612785.1 of Hesperophylax consimilis. Taxonomy (NCBI): domain Eukaryota; kingdom Metazoa; phylum Arthropoda; class Insecta; order Trichoptera; family Limnephilidae; genus Hesperophylax; species Hesperophylax consimilis. The sequence continues at coordinate 10,847,630 of NC_142857.1, forward strand.
CTGAAATTCTGTTTCTAATCGGATTTTAATAAATGTTCTTTCATGTTTTTATTTGTGTCATTTCGCTTAGGTGTGAAAATTTCATGATGAGAGCTCATCGCTTTTTTTAATATTTGTGGTTTAATAATGAAATATCTGAGTTTTAAAAAAATATTCTATTTTTTTGTATAACTGATCCGTTTGTAAACTAAATCAAGGCAATTTTAGATACCAATAGTGTCACTCTGAGAGAAAGAAAGTGGAGTCCCAATATAAAATGCATGTAAATTTAATAGTTCGTCAAGAGTTATTTAGTAAAAAAAAGTTAAATGTAGATTTTATTACAGAATAATAGGAAGTGAGAAAGAGAAAGGTTAAGAAGAACTTGAGTGAAGGTTAAGAGTTCACCAAACACGGCTAAAGTCATTTCAAGCTACATTTCGATTCTGAATAGTTCTCATTCACCAGGATGATACTAAACGTAGGTTGATAGCTACCGCTCTTTCTAAACTAGATTTTCAAATAAATACAAAAAAGTGATAGCACGCCAATTTCCTGAAAAAATATTAGTCATTCAGAATATACCAAGAATGCATGTTCTTTCCATAATAAACATCATGACGGAATGCAACGATATCAGTGTATTTATGTCAATATTTGTATGAACATGTGTTCCGCCGTCCTTGTAAAACATTTGCTTTAAACTGATACTTTGTTAGGAACTCTGTCAATTGATTTGCTAAAGGCCTACAGTCCCGTTTTTAACAAGAAAACGATTAATTTGACCAGATTTTTAATAAAATAACAGTATTTTATATTAGTACTAGCTGACGTGTACCCGGCATAGCTCAGAGTTATAAAAGATTTGGAGTAATATTTTGAGGTTTGAATTCTAGAATAAACATTGACTTTTCTCTACTTTCTATAAATATAACATGCATGTTTTATATGTATAAACCTTCCGGGAGAAATTCTGTAGATGTTGGTGAAAACCCTATCAAAATTGTTGGGTAGTAAGAACTAAACACACAAACAGACAATCGCGGATATCGGCTTTATTTTGTAATGTTTAGAGAAGTTTTCTTCGTATTATCAAAACTGTATATTCTATTCCTCCATACTTGAGTAGGACAAGAGGAAGAAGATGATATAATGATTTTCTATTTGTTCGTAGGTACTTGCTTACAAAATTGTGCTAGTGTTGTTTTCTTATTGTCAGTATTGTTGCAACCTGCATTAAAATTTATACGAATACTTTAAAAATATATTTAAATCTTGTTTATCCAAGGTATACGCAAACCACCCTCGTTTGAAAATAATCGGATAACATTCGGTAACAAGCCTGTAGTGGGGACAGAGTTTGGTTATGGATTTTAAAATCAATATATTATCGGTTATACCGTTATACAACCCGATGGCGATGTCCCAAATGACTCAATCACACGGCGGGATTTTGTCGCGTCTGCCTTGCCTTGATTGTACTTACGTCATTGGAAACTGCAAATAGTTACCAATAGTACCTAGCCATTGAATAACAACTTGAAAACGAGATTTGCGACTACTTATTTGAGATATCAGATGAGACGAAAGTGGCGCTGTATAGTGGCGAAAATATCACGTCGTGATCACCAAATTTGCACGTTTTAATTGGTAATATTCTAATCAAGTCGCAGCCACTTGCAGCGAACCTGTCACACGAAGCAATTTTTTCGCTACTGTTCAAGTTGCGGCTACAAAATCGCACCGTACGCAAGTTTAGCGTACGTGTTGTAGGTAGGCACGATGGTGCCAAGTGATTGATGAGAATTAATCTAAAACGGCGGTTAAGCTTTTACAAGACAATTACTTTTATAGAACCGTAAAAAGGTTTTATGATACAAAATATTTATTAATTACGCTATTTTCTTCAAGGAACTGCAGGGAAGATGGACTGCATGCATGGATACCTGTCTATCTTTGCGTATACTCCTTGTTTCATTTGAAATTAATTAATGTATATTTATATATATACATAAATAAATCTATATATATATATATATATTCATATAGATCAACAAGCGCTGATTCTGAATACATAATTCGCAATTATGAATTTTGACAAGGAGTTTTATGACGCGCTCTTTCACGGATAAAATAAACATATTTGCAAGTAACAAAACGAGAAGCTAGAATAATATTAGGTTGCGTTATTTCCTTGCCAAGCGAATAAAATATATTTTAGCATTCCAGGAGCATTTTAAGGTTCAAAATACCATGAAATCGTGGTAAGTTTGGCGCACTACTACGATATTCACGGTGGATTTATCGGAATACTATGGATTAATAGTTACCTACGTCGTTACCTTGGTTGTACGTACAGGGTTCCAACTTCACTTTAACTTGTTCTGGGATATGGAGTGTCAATTTTTCCTTTTTATCTATTTACCAATCTCTAATTTTTAGGTTGAATCCTATATAAAGTATTTTAGTATAACGAATTAAAAAAATATATAATAAGTGGAAAGTATTTTCACGATTTTAGTATAGATTTTTGTCATACATAAACATGCATATAGAACCATATGCAACCAGCTATTAAGTCATAATAAGTCAGTGCATTAGAAGACATCTTATTGGTGACAGAAAGAGACACAAAATAGAAAATAGGGAGACAAAATATTATAGGAGGGGTAGGCAAGGGGAGGACAAAACAGTTTCAGCAGAAGTAAACGGAAATTAAATATGAACTTCCGCTGATGATGATGTTCTTCTCTATTTGTCTCTTTCTCTCATTCTATTTCCTTATGTATATATAAGCGTCCTTGATGTGATTTTCCACAAGAATGGCGGTATGTAAGTTATCCAATTATAATTATTGGTGGTGTCTGTATGTAACTATAATTAAATCAAAAATTATTATGTAGATTATAAGAATTCGCCTTTGTAAACTTTGACACCTCAGAACACGGAAAGGCGATGTCAGAACCCTATCCAACCAAAGTGACGAAGAACACTGCGCCTCGTAACAACGATCAACTGTCAGATACAAACAAAATGGCGATTTCAAAAGGTTTAAAGTGATGTTAGAACCTTGTAAAATAATTGGAGCTTTAACATCTGGATATAAGAACTTAATTATATAAGAAATCTATAGAAAAACAAATTATTAAAAGAATGAGCAAAGAAATGTGACCGTATTTTTTTCGGATTTTTCTATTTCAAATATTCTTTTAAGAAACTCAAAATTATATCATCAAAGTTATGTATAATCGGAAAAGAATATTTTGAAGAGATGAGTTATACAAAGAATCTAAACTATTCTGTTTTCGTAAACTATGAAATATATCTTTAAAAACAAAAATACATTCGAAATAAATGAAAACAGAATCAACATTGGAAATAATCATATATTTTGTACTCCAAACAAATGTAAACACACTGCAGTTTCATTGGATCTCGTACATTCAATCTTTTACCGAAAAATATTCAAGTGAAACTAAACTTCCTCAATATTTAAAAGATTTATAATTATGGCTTTTTAATACAGCAGTTGAAACGTTTTTTTTATTTAATTTGTATCACTTTATGTTTCTCATAAACTATTCACCAATTATTACACTAAACACTTATAACTTAACTATACACTATTGAAAAACACTTTTTATACAAACCGCTTAGAAAAATTGTAATCTGGTTTTTGTTTTATATGCCTCTAGTTTGTTTCTTTATAGGTACAATAATATTTAATATTATCTATATTACCCACGCACAGGCTGCGCCTTAGTGTGTTCCCATTATTCTAATGATTTTCATAATATTGTATGTATTAAAAATTTGTAAAAAATGGGAAAAATAAAGGTTTTAAAAAATCGCTTATATTGTCGTCAATAATTAAAATAAATAACGGTTTTATATTCAGATGTCTTCTTGAAAAAAAAATGTCAATCTTAGAACATAGTATATTTGTTAAAACACGTAAGATAAAACTGATTGGGGTGTCGAATTTTCCGGTGTTTTCTGGTCGATAACATGATTGCCAGCTTTGCTTATCACGTGAGTTATTGATCTATTTAATATCCTTATCTATTATCAGCTAGCAAGGTCCTTACACACAACAGTGGGGAGGGGGACAGTGACCTTCGCAAGCGCCACTGTGTGCTAGGCAGACTCGACTACGTGTGCTTTCTCTTGAAAAGCTCTAAGTGATATTATTTAAATTGTTGTTTGACGGAGTTTTCTGTGAAATGGGTTAAAAAATGTTGTACATTGAAAAATGAATATTTCGGTAGTTTTTAATAATATACAGTATGTTGTTTGTAGATTTTTTTATTGCTGACTTTTTTTTCGTTTTGTGTAAGAATATTTTGCTGTAAGTGTTTCATATTTTGAGTAATGGAGTCTACAGAATATACGTTATGTTGCTACTGTAACAGTTTTAAGGTAATTTTTATAATTTTATCTATTTATTTTATTTACACGGTATCTGATGGTACAAGCGGAAAACTGGTCAATTAACATTAAATGAAGAGCAATGTTTGCATTTTGATTTATATTTACTAACTTTTAACTATTTTTCCGCCAGAAAAATTACACAGTTAACCTTACCATCATCAGTTCTTTAAATCATGGATTCCATGAAAACCTTTGTCAGATATTATCTTACTAACGCATGCAACACTAAGGGCCAGTCGTTTCGCAGAAATTTAAATGTAAAATTGTCATCGAGTAATAATGCATTTAAGCTTTCAATAAATTTATAATAAGCCGACAAGCTTAACGACATGATAGTTGTCTTTTCTGCTGATCACAATTTCTTCAAAAGCTGGATCTTAGAATCGGCATTTAAGGTTAAACGCAACGCTCGTTGTATTCTACGTGTTCACAGATGGCGTTAATTAATTCATTTTGTTTAAATACGCTTTTGCAAGGTATTGCTTTACAATATTAAGACAAATTATTTGTTTGCGCCCTCATATACGCAATATGAATATGTCCATATAAAAACTCAATTCTATCGAGAAAGGCATACAAATACAATATTGGATTGAATCATCGGTAAAATATTGTATTTGTGTGCCTTTCTCGAAAGAATTAAGTATTTAAACTTACAAAACTATTGATTCATATTAATATTGTAAAGCAATACCTTGCAAAAGCGTATTTAAACAAAATTAATTAATTAACGCCATCTGTGAACACGTAGAATACAACGAGCATTGCGTTTAACCTTAACCTAAATGAACATTTTATTACAATTTACATTTGAATTTCTGTGAAACAACACGTCCTTAGGTTTTAAGTCTTTAAGGCCCCGTAGTAAGCATTCGAAGATGGTTTGAAAGGAAGATATGTAAATACGAACGTTAAATATATTAAAAAACGATAATAATTAAGCGAAAATGGTGAAAAATTTTATAAAACACGACTCCTTTGAAATAGAGCAAAAATCTTTCGAAAAACGCTTTAGTTACATTTAAAGATACACTGTGAATTTTTCATGCTTATAACATATTAAATAACAGAACAAAACGTGTTTTTAATAATTTTCGGAGCATACGTTGCGATTTTTTTATATCGTGGGAATTTCATATAATTAACGTTTCGGCATAATAAACGTATGTACATTATCTTCAAAATATTTTTTTTTAAAACTTAAAGAGTTAACGAGTTATGCTACGTATACATCCGCGAGCCGAACTGCCGAACTGAACCTCAACTTATGTGAAAGAAACGAAGCAACCGCAAATTGCGCGAAACGCCGCTTGCAGTAGTTGATTCGTTCCTTTCCCGTAATTCGTGGTACGGTTCGCGTGTCGGTTTGCAAATGAATACGTACCCTTATAAATCGGTAGAAATTGGGTATGTGGGGACTTAAATAAAACTAATGCCGCTAGATGGCACTGTCAGTTGAATTTTTGATTTTAACTGATACTGACAACTAACTTCCTTGTTTTTCGCCTGTAGTTTCTATCTATTATCTTATTCTGTTATAATATAAGCTTACCTCTGTCTTACTATTCCACTGTTCTATTTTATATAATAATAATAATAATAATAATAATAATTGGATAATTTGTAGAGCGCCGTTTTTGTGAAAAATCACCTCAAGGGCGCTGTACAATTTATTTCTTAGGATCTACATTTGTTATTTAGAAAAGATACCAAAACATACTTACCTGGCAAGTCACTTCCAACAAACACACTTATATTAAAAAGTTTATGCTTATAAAAGATAGAACTGCACGCAGAGGACACTATATCAAAAAACACTGGTCGTCGCATGATCTTAAGTCTGCTATAGTTTTTATTTTAATTTAAATGTATTTTAACTGTCTTAAAAGCCTACAAATTGTTAGTTGTTATCATTTTTATTTATTTATTTTTAATTATTATTTATATTTATTTTATTTTATTTTTAGTATTTTTTACATTTTGTTAATTTAAATTTAAATTGCCGTCAACTGTGAAAGTGGAGGTTTCTGAAATTATGGATACGACTGTCTGAAAAGGTGCGTTTTAAGTTTAGACCTAAATTCTGTCGAGTCTGCGATCATTCTCAAATCATGTGGCAGTCCATTCCAGGCTTTAGGTCCTGACACGGCAAAAGCACGCTCACCGAACTTAGTATCTGGTGTGCGCTTTGGTTCCTTCAACCTTCCGATAGCTGATGACGTTGCTGACCTAAGGGTTGACTGTCGGGAATTGGAATCTTCTGGAATACACAATTCTGATAAATAAGCCGGAGCCATTCCGTTAAGTGACGGAATGAAGTCTTTAATCTAATTGTAATTTTGTTCAGTTAGAATTTTTACCAAGGTGAAGCTTTACCCGAGAGAAATCGATTGATGAATTAATTTATTTATTTATTTTTATTTATTCATTTTTGGGAAATCGACAGTTTACATTTAATCAGTTTGTACATAAGTTTTACATAGTAAAATAAAACCAATTATGGATTTCCCCCTTGTGACTTTAACAGAGACAGCATAATATGGAATAAGTTATATATTTGTGAGAAGGGATAGGAATTAAAAAAAATTATACAAAACAAAAGATTAAATAAAACAAAAATTTACAAAACAAAACATTTATCAATACATTTATAGCCATGGAGAAAGGTTGTAGATATAAATAAAATCATAATAGAGATATAAACAATAAAGACATAAACATTATTCACAAACCATCAGAGAAATATTCTTTTATGGACCTCTTATATTTGGCAAGTTCGCAACTGAAAATATCAACCTTGGATAATACGCTATTTTAATTATTGCATAGTCTGTTCAGGCAAGAATTCTGCTTACAGTTCGTTTTGCTTTGATCAACCCTGAACAGGACACAAGAGCGAGTTGAACGCGCAGGTACATTGAATGGAATCTTGCTTAGCAACTCTGGGCATTGAATATTATTGTTAACTACTTTATACAGGAATAGTGCAACATTATGATGCCTCCGTACACTCAGTGAATCAATTTGAAAGTATGAAGCTGCCTCTGCATAATTAATAAATCTTACAATTGACTTAATTTAAATAAATTGGTGAAAAAAACAAAGTGTTTGTTTCAATTTAACTTAAAAGTTCAAACTTAAGTTTTCCAAAATTTTGATGAGATTTGCTCTAATGAGCGCTTTTAAATGGTAAAACCAACACTTAAAACATAATATAAGCATGTCCGAACACGCAATTTGATAGATTTTAATCCTTAGTCACCTTCAAAGGCACCCTTTCCACTAAAACATTAATTTTAACGTCTTAGACAGTACCTACCTATTTTTTCAGCACGACATTTTTTGTGTGAGTACCTACCTATTTTGTTTTTATTCACAGCCCTGTTTTTTTTTAATTATATTATAATATGCTATAAAGTAATGTGTGAAATTAAATAATATTAATATTGTTCATTAAGAAGAAATGGTGAATTTGTTACATTTCTTTGATCATTGAAGACAATGTTCGCTATTCTCAAACGAAAATTTTAAGCAGAAAAATCAAAAAAAGATGCAGTCGCATCTGGGAATCTAACGTATGACCTTAGCCTTAGTTTTTTTTCTAAAAAACAGCATTGAAATTCTGACAAACTAGAGTTTTACCTCCTCAAATATATTATTTTTAAATTATTCCATTGTTAATCCTTAACGAATAAAAATCACGCGTCTCTGTGTTCGTACACGCTAATCTCCGAAACCGCCCAACCGATTTCAATCAATTTATTTGTGATTATGTATGGTTGGTTTTAGCTTGAAATGTAGGATAATTTTGAACCCGGTAGGTGGCGCTGTTGTCGATATCTAGAGAAACAAAACAAAACAAAAAAAAAATCGTTGAAATTTTCGTTTTATTTTCAGATTTCTCATCCAAAAATTAATACAACCTCAAATTTCAACTTCCCTACATAGAAGGCGGTCTGTGGCAGGACAACGTCTTATATTATAAAATAATTCCAAATAGTTGAGTTAAATTCTAACTGGTTTCTAATCTTAATAAATAAAAAATTGATCCTGCGTATGTTTGTGCTGGCAAAACTCGAAAAGTAGTCCACCGATATCTAATTCTATTTATATTTCTGGTGTCATCACTATGTATATTTTTACCAAAAGCAATTTCATCCTTAAAGTATTTTGGCATTTGGATTTTCACAACTTTACGTATGAAATTAACACAGTGTAGCAGTATTTTTTTCATTAGAATCCAATCCAGCTCTTTTCTAAATGTGGAACAACTATAATATTAAAAATGTGGTCGGTAGTGTTTCAATTTAGTTTATTTCTTAGTACATATTCTAAATTTTCTGTGAAAGTTGGTTTTGAAACCCACCGATGTATTTAATTTAATTTATTGAATATTTCTACTGTTTTTTATACTAGCATAATATAATGACAAATTGTTACGAAATATATCTTACCGGCTGCGCCAATTGTATATTGAGGGTGTAAGGTTAAAGAAAAAGTCTTCTGCACAAAACAACTCTGCTAACTATTCAATATGATTATGAGTAACAATATTAGTATGAAACTAGAAGAAGAAAGTGCGAGCAGGTGCTACCGTATATAAACCTTAGAATATTGCTGTCTCACTCTTATACTGCTCAAGTCAAACAAGCAATTTAATTTTCCCACATTGTTTTTCACATAAAAAGCTTATGGTGCTATAAGTGTGCAGAGTATTATTGAGACCGGAAAATCATGAGTTTATAGTTTCTCTATATATATCTGTTTGTCTATCCATACTTAGTTCTTAGAAAACATGTTACATTTACATGTTTTCTCAAAATAAGTGGACTATTGAAGTTTTCATGTTAGTGATTCAATTTGAACGTGAGCTTGATCGATGATGAAGACTTTAATCACCCTAAGAAAAAAAGAAGAATAATTAATTGTATCATCGTAATTTATTTTTATGTGGCGGTCCTTCTTTAAGCTGGTCTGACTTACTTACGTAAATGTCAAATTGTTAATTGCTAATTGACATGTTACTGCTAACGCCTCAGTGTTTAAAAATGGAACTATTCTGCAGCTTATAAATGATTGAGCGGCTGATTTAGCCCGCTTTAAATTTGAGCAAGGAATGTCGTACGGACTGACTGATATACCGGGCCATAATCACCGAGGGTACGAAAGTATAAAAAGGTGGTCAGGTGATGATCGGCCGTTTACTGCACCCTCGGCTTTATCGAATAATCGAGAACCTACCGAAGCCATCGAGAAATAATAAAGCGGTCGTAAAGAGTTTGATGCTCGTTTTGCTTCATAGTCCCATAACGATTCCAAATGGATTATACCGACTTGACACGGAAACGCCGTTCGCTTGGGTATTTTTTTCTGCCATCACCCCTTCCCCTTTTCTTTCTCCTTTCATCACATTCTCTGTCGACCATGTAGCTACGAGTACTATACTAGTCCCAGCGAGAGCTCGTACGTACGTTATCGACGGTCGTCCTCTTTTTCTCACACATATTGCATGAAAACGAAAAAGACAAAAGATACTATAACGATGACGTCATGTACGACCTTTCGCTGGGACTATTATAGATAGACGTGAGTATTTATTGTCATTGTGATCAATTTAGAATTCGGGTCAGTTATTTGGAACCCGCAATACAAAATTATCATTGAAAGGTGAGAAGGAATTCAAAAAAGGTTCTGAAACAACAATTCATCAAATTGCATGTCAAAATTCAAGAAAATTCCCACTCAAGTTCTGTTACTATCGAAGTACCGCAAAACAATCGGACCTCGATGAAATAATAACAGAACTTGAATAGAACTCTGGGGAAGGTAATGTGAATAGAGTGAAAGATGAGGAAGGTTCAATCTTAAGCCAAACCAAAAGAGACATTTTAAAATAGGAGTATTATATTAAAAACAACTTTCCATTTTAACAAATCTGTCTTTATGCTTTAAGCTGTTATTTTATTATAATTATTTTTTTTAATTTTCCATTTTGTGTTTTTACGTTTTCTTTAATCATTTATATTGTTTGTATGTAATATGTATATTTGTCGAAATCTTCACAGGTTTTGTGCAACCAAGCAAACATGTATTTTTTATAAATAAGGAGAATATACTAAGGAGCGGAGTGTAGATCATTTTTAAGGAACGTCGTATAGATCAAAATACTAAGGAGCGGAGTGTAGATCATTTTTAAGGAGCGTCGTATAGATCAAAATACTAAGGAGCGGAGTGTAGATCATTTTTAAGGAGCGTCGTATAGATCAAAATACTAAGGAGCGGAGTGTAGATCATTTTTAAGGAGCGTCGTATAGATCAAAATACTAAGGAGCGGATTGTAGATCATTTTTAAGGAGCGTCGTATAGATCAAAATACTAAGGAGCGGAGTGTAGATCATTTTTAAGGAGCGTCGTATAGATCAAAATACTAAGGAGCGGAGTGTAGACCATTTTTAAGGAGCGTCGTATAGATCAAAATACTAAGGAGCGGAGTGTAGACCATTTTTAAGGAGCGGTGTATTGATCAAAATACTAAGGAGCGGAGTGTAGACCATTTTTAAGGAGCGGCGTATAAATCAAAATACTAAGGAGCGGAGTGTAGATCATTCTTAAGGATCGGACTGTAGATCGTTATAAGGAGAGGAGTGTAGATCATTTTTAGGAGCGTCGTATAGATCAAAATACTAAGGAGCGGAGTGTAGACCATTTTTAAGGAGCGTCGTATAGATCAAAATACTAAGGAGCGGAGTGTAGACCATTTTTAAGGAGCGGCGTATAAATCAAAATACTAAGGAGCGGAGTGTAGATCATTCTTAAGGATCGGACTGTAGATCGTTATAAGGAGCGGAGTGTAGATCATTTTTAGGGAGCGGACTGTAGATCGTTTTAAGGAGCGGAGTGTAGATCATTTTTAGGGAGCGGACTGTAGATAATTTTAAAGAGCGGAGTGAAGATCATTTTAAAGGAGCGGAGTGTAGAACAGTTTTAAGGAGCGGCGTATAGACCAAAGTACTAAGGAGCGGAGTGTAGATCATTTTTAAGGAGCGGACGGTAGATCGTTTTAAGAAGCGGAGTGTAGATCATTTTTAAGGAGCGGACGGTAGATCGTTTTAAGAAGCGGAGTGTAGATCATTTTTAAAGAGCAGACTGTAGATCATTTTAAGGAGCGGAGTGAAGATCATTTTTTAATGAGCAGAGTTTAGAAAAGTTTTAATTTTATGGATCATATGTTATTTTGTTTATCTTATAATATACAGGTGTAACTGCACGTAACTTAAGATTTCAATAGCGACTCCTCAGCATATTCGGAATACAAAATGTAGATATTATGATAGATTTAGTCAAAATGTCATGTCCGATCATATTTTAAATTCAACTAAAAATAAGAAAAAATTCTATCACACATGGCCACTATCCAGAAAATGATGATTTATTAAAAAATGATTCCCCCCCCTCCCCCAACTATTTATTCTATTTACGAATGAAATAAAAAAATATATTAATTTAAAAAGCATCTCGTTGGTCCTAATTTTAAAATACAAGCGATTGATTTACATTGGAATACATATTTGTCGCTTATAAATATAAAATTTCAACCAAAAAAACATTTTAATTACAACTTTTTATATTTTATTTTATATTTATGTTTATTTTTTTAACAATCACCGTTAATTCACTAAAAATGAATTTTTATTAGCCAATATTTTATATTTTAAAACATAAATAAATAAAATAGCACGTATCCGTAGATAATTACTATGCCTTTTGATTAAAAAAAAGAATTATTCAGTCTCATATGATTTAAGATTTTCACGGCCAAAAGTATTTTTGTTATTTGTTTTTGGGGTATTATGCCGTGTTGCGCTAACTCCTTCTTTAGCCAACGTTTCGGACACTGGAGCGTAACGGCTACCCAGCAAGTCAGACAAGGCAAATCATAAGAGCCAAATCTGCACCAAACGAAGACAGAATTGAACAAGAGTCGAAAGGCTGTGCCTTCCTGCCTTATGTGCACAATGTGACAGACAAAATTGCCAGGCTATTGAGAAAGGAAAATATCAAGACTGTCTTCGGAACAACAACAAAGATACAGGACTTACTGAGGTCTGCAAAGACTAAGTTTCCTCTGGAAACATATGGAGTGTATAAACTCAGCTGTTCCGGATGTGACAAGGTCTATGTAGGCCAGACAGAGCGGACTATCTCCAAAAGGATTTCAGAACACTTCAGAGCTTGTAAACTCGGCCACCCTGACAAATCGGCAATTGCCGAGCATTTGATTGACACCGGGCATTACTTTGGATTTGTTCCTGAAATCCTGGGGAGACCGAAAACTTATAGAGCACGGCTGATTACGGAGGCCATTGAAATTCATAAAAATCCCGTAAACATTAATAGAGACGATGGAGCTAAGCTTAATAGTTCTTGGTATCCGGTAATTGACGGATACACCAGAGCTAAACGAAGAAAACCACTTTAAATAAAAAAATAAAATGATACGTTAATGTTAGCTCAGAGGGTTGGAGCTGGCAACACGGTATCACAACCTCATACATAAGCTCACATTTTAACACAACTTCAAATAACACATCTGCCCTGATGATGGACACTGCAATGCTGTCCGAAACGTTGGCTAAAGAAGGAGTTAGCGCAACACGGCATAATACCCCAAAAACAAATAACAAAAATTATTCAGTCTCGTTTATTATTTTGACCTCAAATCCAAAATTTATGTTTTGTCCAAAAAGGCCGTTTCTCTTAAAGGTATTTTATTTTTCCATAATAATCGAACAAGCAACAAACACAAAATCGAACTTATTATCACTACACAAGAGATTCTTTTTCCCGAATAAATATTGCAATATCTCACAATTAAAAACACGACGATTTTAATACGAAATCCCAATACCTACCTAGATAATAAAAGTGTTTTTTTTTATTAATTTCTCGCATTGAAAACTGGAGCGGGCCCATTTTTCCCCTGGGAGTGATCTTACGAGACCCAATTATACCTGAACATGCTTTTCCCAAATAATAACCATAATGCATTGTTTTTATTGTGCAATTACGCTTACATACCCGAGTAAAGATATAATGCAAGAAGATATAAGGAATATCAAAGGAATTTCTTTATTACTTTTTTTGCCGAGGGCTTTAGAGGATTTGACTTAATACATTCCTTTTCCGAAGGATTTCATTTTATGGCTGAGGGATGTTTCTATCGTTAGTTCCTAATTGCGGGTGTTTTACACGATGGTGACGTTGTGTTCCGTCCAATTTTTATAAGGTTCGTCTTTCCATGAGGATTCAGGATAGAAAAAAGGACGTGTTCATAGACAACCAAGTTAATAGACTAGCCCATCATGGAAAGGGGAACAAACCAAGTTGCGAGGAGCACTGAGGGGGCGTGACAGTCTCCCTTCTATAATTTGTCAATAAATTAATATGACAGTATATAAACAACTCGCATTGAAGTAACACCATTTAGTCCGTGGAAATAAAATGAGTTTACGAATTAGTAGTCCTTTTATAAATAAAAACGTAAAAGACTTTACTACAAATCCCAAATCGAGTGAAAAGTTCGGACTTGTTTCCAAAACAGAATATTTTGTTACATTACTTAGTTAAGACACTTCTTTAACCGAATTTAATATATAAAACATGGTTTCTATGCATCGCATAGGAAATTTCAAGACCCTATAACTCAGTTAATAGTGCCGACTCCCACCTAATTCTTACAGATTCGGATTCCCCAGCCCTAAATTAGTCTAAATCAAGTTCAATTTCGGTTATTCGAGTGACTCCCCTAAACCGAATTTTACCCAAAGTCTTATTGGTAAGATGTGGCCTATGCGATGAACGAATAAAGGCGTGTAAGGAGAATGTCTCACATGGAAGTGAATGGTAGCAGAAGTAGAGAACGCCCAAGGAAGATATAGCACGATAAAGTGAAAAAAAAATATTTTTTTTAAAAATCTCTTCTTACAGTTTATATTATTTCCACCTTAAAACTACACCAAGTTTTCAGGTAATCTAGAATTCACAACTTTAAAACCTTACTTCAAGCGATTTACAACCTCGAGCGACGCCGGGTATATATACCAGCTGGTAATAAATATATTAGGTTATTGAAAACAATATTAGCGATTTCTAAACAAAAATCTGAAACAGAAAAATCAGAAAAGGATACGGTCACATCTAGCACTCGAACCCAGGATCCTTGTCTTGCCGGGACACCGCTCTACCACTGAGCTAATGGAACCCTATCCCATTCGAGTCCTATATGTGACCGTATCCTTTTCTGATTTTTCTGTTTCAGATTTTCGTTTAGAAATCGCTAATATTGTCTTCAATAATTAAATATTACAATTTGAGGTTTTACTCGATAAAGTTATTCCGAAAAATAAATATTCATTCTAGACTTGCAGAAAGGTCAATAGATGTCGCACATTAAAAATTAAAAAAAAAATAAGATAGGTTTATCTTAAAAGACGCTGTCTAGATTGCATTTAGTTCGGGTTGAATTATGCGATCATACATAAAGATAGTTGCCAATAAAAATGTGCGGTGAAAAAATGAAGACAATGTTGGTAGTTCTTATTCGAAGTATGATACAGTTAAAAGTGACCGAGGGGGATAGGGTCCCATTAGCTCAGTGGTAGAGCGGTGTCCCGGCAAGACAAGGGTCCTGGGTTCGAGTCCTAGATGTGACCGTACCATTTTCTGATTTTTCTGTTTCAGATTTTCGTTTAGAAATCGCTAATATTGTCTTCAATAATTAAATATTACAATTTAAGGTTTTACTCAATAAAGTTATTCCGAAAAATAAATATATTAGGTATAAGATTTTTAACACAGTTGCCATTTGCAACAACAAAACGTTTTAAAACTCTTTCTTGTTCTCTCACGCAATGGCTGGATTTGATGTTTCATCCCTTCCAAAAATATGGGTTACTTCAAGTTCCCTAATTATTCAATTATTAAGAAGAAGATAAAGTGTAGATTTTCAAAAGAGACCCACTAACACACCTAAGTAAATATATTTACATAACTACTACATTTTTTCTATTTCTGGAAGTAAACAATAAACATAGAATTATGTACACTACCTCTGCATAACTTCCAGGCTCTTCGTGTTTAGCTTTGTTTTGGTTATGGCTTGCCATTTTTATCAAAGTTCGTCTACGTTCATCTTCCAGAAACCTGAAAGCTGCATTCAACAAATCGACTTAAGCTCATTACATCCTGGTTAATTGCATCCTCCTAAAAATACATTAAGGAGTCAAGTAGGAGTAACGACGAAGGTAGTACCTATTTCGGGAGAACGCAACGTCTTGGTTTGTGTCAGTCGATTTGGGGTGATTTAGGGCGGCTATCAATCATTCCATCGATCACAGGGGACGCGTCAACCCTTCAAATAGACCTGAGTTATGTAAGTAGTATCTTAACTTAACACTTGCCTACTACTTATTGAGGAAGCTTAAAACACGGTGAAGCTTTTTCTACTGATAATGATTCGAGGTAGAATAGTATCGTTTATTGAAGTCAACGCACAATTGAATAACATCTGTTAGTAGTTAGAGGATTGTATTGAATAACATATGTTAGAAGTTAGAACACTGTATTGAATAAAGCAGAAGTTGGAAAACTGTATCTAATAACAGAGAACACTGTATTGAATAACGTAGATAAGTTAAAGCATTGTATTGAATACCAGATGTATAAGTTAAAAGTTGGTGAACGGTATCGAATAACATAGAACACTGTATTGAATGCCGAAAGATAAGCTATAGCATTGTATTGAATAGCAGATTTATAAGTTAAAAGTTATAACACTGTATTGAATAATGCAGAAGTTGGACAATTGTATCGAATAACAGAGAACACTGTATTGAATAACGTAGAAAGTTAGAGCATTGTGTTGAATAGCATGTTATGAGTTAAAAACAAGTTAATGTCTCGGATAACAAGCGTTACTAGTTAGAACATTGTATTTAATAACATATGTTTCAAGTTAGAACATTGTACTGAATAACAGATATTGTAAGTTAGAGGATTGTATTGAATAACAGATAGTTGAAGTTAAAGCATTGTATTGAATAACAGATGGATGAAGTTAAAACAAACATCATATTGAATAGCAGATGTTAGAAGTTAAAAATACGTTAGTCTCGAATAACAGTCGTAACTAGTTAGAATATTGTATTGAATAACAGATGTTTGAAGTTAGAACCTTGTTATTTGAAGTTAAATTATGATTCAACTTTTAAATGATTCCATCGTGATTCCCCCAGATTCCTACCAACCTCTCATACCTTTTTCCTTCCCAGAACTTCCTCTCCTTACTTTTTCTAAAAATACCATCCACACAGCATCCCCAAAAATGACATAGTTCGATCTTTAACCACAAATCGGATTTCGCGGGTTAATTTTTTATTTCATTGAAATGGGGTGATACACCATCGAATTCGTTGCTTTAAATGCTTTTAGCCGTGTCTGGTGACAAGATCTGAATATCCAAGTAATTCATCGCGTTCTTTTTCCCCATCTCCTTCCCCTCTCCACTATATTCAGCCTCACAAAATACCTCAATTGCTTATGCCAGAGTATCCCTGGCTCCAGACGTTTGGGAGCAGTTGGGATCCTGGCGCGGTACTGTGGTTGTGTCTCGGTTTGTACCTCCGGTTCAATGAGATATCATACAGATAGAACTGTGATTTTTCACGGTATTGTAAAATTAAACCAACTCATTTCTAACTGGGAATCAAAATAGTATAATTCTATTTTGGTACATGTACTGGTATGCTTGGAAGATAAGAATCTGGGGGTCAATGTGTCAAGGAGTGACCGACGTATGAATCCATCCCTCTTACACACGTGGGCAAACCCATCTGCCGGGAAAACCTAAACAAACCTCATGCTATGATCCCATGCACCCCTGCACCTCACCTAACGTAGCGAACCACTTGGAGTGACCTATGCCATCGGTGTTGGTTATCCAATAAACGGTTTGTGGGGCGGCGGTACCCATACCCACCTCCCAAATTGAAATTCTGTGTTTGAAATGTGTATTTCATTTGTCTAAATCTTGACAGGTCTAAATCTGTCGAATAATTATTTCGAATGGTAAATATATATAATACACGTACCTAAAATAAAATGATTTAGCAGAACCATTCAAAAATTCTTAAAATGTTGGGATCAGTAAATGCCATTATTATTAAAACTATTTATAATAGGGATAATGTTACAGCCAAGTGAATTTGCATGCTTTTTGCTGCTTTGTTCGTTGGTCAGATAGAATGAAACAACTTTCTGAATATATAACCTCTTCCCCCATTAACTTGGGTCTCTGAAAGACCCAGAAATACTTACCTCATTCCTCTCGTAAACCGTTTGAGATCAAAGTAGACAACCCGTGGAACCCAAATTAGAACACAAATCATATTTGATACATGTGTTATTTTAATGCAATATTATTCAAGGTTATTTGGAGTAAAAACTGTAGATGATTTTGATATCCGTATTTGGTATCTGGTATTGAACAATTGTGATGAATGACCCGTGACAATAATTGAAAGAAGAAAAAATGGTTTTGAATAAAATAATTGAATAGAAACAAAAAATAACTGAAAAATTATTACCGGAGAGCCAAATTTCACTTATATTTTTTACTTCAAAGAATGTCAGGAATCACTTCTGGTCAGATATATCTCGTAACACCTTTTATACATTTCGGACCTTGCGCGGTAATCTGGATGTGTTTCTGTCTGTATCTCCGGTTCAATGAACCTCAGATAGGTAGAACTCGGATTTGCTTTGATTCAAAATAGGAATTGTTAGTTTGAACAAGCGTTAAAATACCTACCTACCTATAATTTAATATTTTAGCAGTAAATTGGTATAAGTGTCTTTTTCAAAATTGGAACTATAATATCCTGTGATATTTCACAGGTCTGAGCTGGTATCATATAATCAAACCTTTCGGTTGCCGGTGCATGAATCCGTGCGTGATGTGAAATATTCCTGCGTAATGCGTATTTTTTTTTCGAGATCCATGTACTTTTAATTTTCAAAATTGGAACTGATTAAAGTGAAAAATTGTCCGGAAACTAAAGGCACAAGCAGAAAACGGTCAATCAATGTCCAATTAGGAATCGATTTTGTGGAATTTATTTGAGCTTTTGTTTTCGAGTAAATCGAGTTCGAAGTTTAAATTTTGTTGACAAATTTTATAAGAATCGCTACTATAATGTACCAACGCCCCTGTCATAAAATGGTTTGCTACGTTTGGTGACTTAGCAGAAGTGCCTGGGTTCATGGGGTGAGGTTTGTCTAAATCTTGGTGGCGGATGCTTTTACCCACTACTGCGTGGTCAGCCAGATCGGAAGAGATGGTTGATGGAGACCTTTCGACCTCTTCAGCCGGACTCTTTCGACCTGTCGCCTTGCACCGCAGTGGGAGGGACGGATTCGTACGTCCGTCACTCCTGGATGTATTGCTACCCAGATTCCTACCCACCCCTCATACCTCTCCTTACTTTCCCTAAAAATACCCTCCACACAGCATCCCCAAAAATGACAAAGCCCTTGGTGGATAGCCCTTTTCCTCGGGGCCTCTTGTGTGGATCTAATGTAAAACAAAAAATCTGCTGCCAGGCAGTTTCTGATTCGCTTCCACTTGGTCATAATTTTCGACGTCCTAAGAAAGTTCTAATGTTGAATAATGTTTTTTTTTTCTTTAGGCGATGTCCTCGTACGAGTCGCGCGCGGGAGGAGGGGCGGGCGACGCGTTGGTGGAGGCCCTCTCGCAGCGGCTGCGCGAAGCCGAGGCGCGCAGGTCGGACTGCGAGCGCGCACACCGCGAGGCGCTCGCGCAGCTGCGGTCTGCGCAGTCCCGGCCGGGCGAACCCACCGAGCACCTGCACTCCAGGGCGAGGGAGCTGGACAAGAAGGTAAATACTTCATTACATCTAGCGTTAATAATGGAGGTCATGGAATGGTCAAGTAGTTGCGGTTAAACAATGTGACGAAGGTGACAATATTGTCTCTTAACACTGGCAACCAGCTTGTAACAGGGTGAGGGAACCGGACAAAAATGAAAATACTTCAATACGATCGGCAATTCTTCTGATTGTTTAACTCTACAAATGAACTTAAATAAACTTTATGAATGGTGCATCGTAAACAAATTACATCTTAATATCAACAAATGCCAAACGATCAGTTTCCATAGATCTAAAACCCCTTTATTATTTGACTACTCAATTAACAATGCCAATCTAAAAAGAGTTTTTGAATTCAATGACCTTGGAGTTATCTTTGACTCCAAATTACGCTTCTTGAATCACATTAATAGCATTACCAGTAAGGGATTACAAATGCTTGGATTTATTCTCAGAATCGCTAAAGACTTTAATAACATAAAAACTATAAAATTACTGTACACGTTTCTGGTTAGAAGTCAGGTTGAATACAATTCAACCATTTGGTGTCCTCATTTCAACTCTCATTGTTTACAAATTGAAAAAATTCAAAATAATTTTTTACGTTTTATTAATTTCAGAATTGGTATTCCTATTATTGAAATCAATTATGTCAATTTACGCAGTAAACTTAACTTATCGAAATTATCTGAAAGGCGAAAAATATTTGATCTCCTTTTATTATATAAAATTGTTCATTCAAGGTTGGACTGCCCTGACACTATAAATTTACTATCTTTACATATACCTCCAAAATATACTAGACGGAATATTTTATTCGACAACAATAACTTCGCTACAAATTCTGTGTTAGAAAGAATACATAGGTTGGGCAATGAACTAAGTGATGTCGCTGACATATTTAATTTAAACTTCAATACATTTAAAGCCAAATTAGTCCACTATTTTTTAAATGTAAATAATGTATGAGAAATCATTATATTTTATTTCGATTTTCTATTTTTTGTTTTATACTGTTGTTAAAAATGAAATTTGTAATTGTTATGTACTTAAAAGTCCAATAAATAAATAAATACATCTAGCACGAATAATGGAGATCATGGAATGGTCAAGTAGTTTCTATAAAACAATGTGTTATTTTCCTGAGACGAATATTTTAAGATACATACGTTTATTTTTAGTTGCTGTGTATTTTGACATATTCATAATGTATGACAAAATGCAAATATAAAAACAGATATAATAATAATCATAATCAAAAAAAATAATATTTGTATAAATATGCAAAAATCGGTCATTTTAAATACATGTAGGATTACGAAAGATTTTTTAAATATTTATGTTGAGGGATCAGTGGGATTTATAGGCCCTGTTAAGAGTTCTCGAACCCTCTGATATGAAAATATCTGGAGTCGGTGAATTATTTTCCCATTTGATCTCTGGTGAGTTGACATGTTCTTCTTACTTCTACTTGTTCTTGAATGTTTTGAATTTATTTTGCTTATTAAATGCACTTGCATAATGTTGATTAACTAGATGATCATTTGTGGAAAAGTGTGTGGAAGGGTTTAGTTTTTCCTATGGGGAAGATTTAACCCGGACATAAAGTTGAAAGAAAAAAATAATAATCATGACAAAAACATTTATTTGATTATTGTTACATACTTCCCCACCTTCCTCTTTCCCTTCCCCACTTACCTTCAGCCTCACAACATCCCCCAATTGGGGATGCCATAGTCTCACTGGCTCCAGACGGGAGCAGTTGGGACTCTTGTGAGGTATTCACTATAAAAAAAAAAAAAAATACTTATAAAACAATTTTCTTTGATTAAATTAATTCTATTGACAAAATGGTAGCTGTTCAGTTGTACATTCCGGATTTCTCATGGAATGCAGCTGGTTTCCAGTAGTGTCTAAATAAAATATAATATAATAAATAATTAAAATTAAATCAAATAATCGAAATTATTTGAAACAATTAAAATTAAATCAAATGAAATTAAATCAAATGAAATTAAAATTTATACAGTAAAATAAAAAAATAAATATTTTCACAAACACAAGTAAATAGCCCTTTCATTGCTTCTTGAAGCACTGCAACGATGTCGTTATTCGAATAGTCAAGTAGACAGTGATATTTCATTCCAAAGTTTTGTTGGGGAATAACTGTAACTACTCTCAAATGCGGCAGTTGTATGTCTGGGGAGAGCAAGTAAATGGTCTCTTTGGGGTGTACTATGTGTATGAGAGACCACTGCAGTCTGTCAAACAGATAGGCAGGAACCTTCGAATTTATCAAACTGTACATTTGATACAACTACATACTCACTGGGAGATTTTGTGCTGAGGCGAACCAGATTTTGGACATAGGGCTTCAGCGAGATAAAATAATCGCCTGAAAGTGACCTACTCAGACACATTAAAATAGGATAATACATCCTACATCTCTTTTACATCATATTCCTACCTAGTTATTACACTTTTAAATGTGAAAATTAGTCATTTTCTATTACACAAATAACATTGTAATTCTTCGAAAAACGTAGGAAGGACATTGATCTCATCTACACTTTCAAAATTATCAACAGTATGATTGATTCACCTACTTTGTTGCAACTCATCCCTTTCAATATCCCTTCTCATAGACTGAGAAATAATGATTTGCTTTTCCTCAATTAACACTCCACAAATTATGAATACCATTCACCAATGTCCGGAATGGCAAGACTCGTCAAATCAAATCAGGACCTTAATTTTTTGGTCTAAGCCTTAACGATTTTTGTTAGTAAGTAATTAGTTACGCAGGTAATATTTTGTATTGATGTGACAGAAGTCGTGAACTCCATCGAAATCTTGTTCCTGTGTTGACTTGACATTATCTTTATTGTTATGTGCCCTATTTTTGTAATGGCAGTATTTTTTTTTAAATTATCCTGTATTGTAACATTTTTCCTTGTATTAACTTCGTGTTATATGTTATGTGTTGTAATTGGACAGGTCCGTTACTAAATAAATAAATAATTACATTGATTTTTTTAAATACGAATTAGCCATTTTGTGGACACCTACATGGAGAATAAGAATAAAATTTAATTTAAAAAAACCGTTTTGGTTTTTTTTTAAATGTGTAGTTTTTCTTCTTTTATAAAAATTAGCGTGCATATTAAGATTACTTTTAAATATGATTTTTATTTTTTTATTAGTATTTTAGACATAATATCTATTTTAATCATTCAGATTAAATTTATTTTTAATATTTTTGTCTCAACACAATATACACATTTTGTCTGGAAACTTATAGTACAAGCGGGAAACTGGATAATCTACATCACATTTGGAGTTGATTTTGTTAATCGACATTTTTGATTTGTGCTTTCGCTTTCGAGTAAATCGGAACAAAATTGATATAACGTTTGAAAATCGGTAACAAGAATGTTAGTAGTTAATATTAGCTATTCAATGTATTTTAAAATGCGTCGAAGCGTAGATCTAGCTTCAAAAGTGTTTAAAACCTGTAATTGTTGAAAATTATAGAAAAAGGAAGATAAAACAACCAAATTGCTCAGATCGACTATCTAATACTACGAATTTCCGGACACCGTGTATACTATATAATTTATTTATGATACGGGCATGAGCCTAGTACGATGGTCGAGAGAACTCAAGTAAAAAAAATTACATTAGCTCTTCACAGGAGGCGCTGAGGTTAAAAATCTCTCTAGGCCAATGTCATCTTTGGGGATGCTACGTGGAGGGTCTTTGAAAAGGTATGAGGATTGGGTAGAAATCTAAGGGTCAGTATGTTCAGGATTGACGGACGATAGGTCGAGTTTGATCGGTTCCATGATAACTCAACACAGTGACAATTCAACACACTTTTAAAAAGTGATATAAATAATAGTAATAATATTTGGATGATTCATATAGCGCCGTTTTTGTTCAAAATCACCCCAAGGGCGCTGGTCATTAGAAACGATGATTTTTTTTTAACTTAACCTAACCTAACCTACTTAACCCAGTTAATAAAGTTGTTTTTTTTCTTCATTTCCATGACTTTATATAACTTTTTAGAAATGTGATGAATTATCATTGTGATGATTTATCCGGTCACCAGTTTGATCATTGGCGATGGGTCGAGAGAGTCCGGATGGTGTCTCTCCCAATCCGGCCCATCATGCAGCAGGCGAGCAAACCCATTTGCCGCCAAAACCTAGACAAACCTCACTCCACGAACCCGGACACCCCTGCCAAGACACCAAACGTACAGATACCCGCCTTCCGAATTGCTATATGAAAAAAATAAATCAATTAATATACTTTAAAGTTAACCCTTGCAAAGATCATGAAATCAACAGCATCTACATTAATTGTCGTTCTTCCATAGGCTGCCTTGGAAAACGTCCGCTGCGAGGAGCTCCAACTTGAGCTGGCGTCCGCCGTGCGTCGCGGGGGAAGGGGGCCCGTGGGCGCAGCCCCCACGCACTCTTCGCACGCCTCGCAGGGCTCCGGGGGCGGGCAGGGCGGCGCGCCCTCGTGGCAACCATCGCGCCCGCCCGCCCCCGCCACGGAGATAGAACGCATCATGGCCAAGATAGAGCAGGACAACAGGATACTGGCAGAACTGGAGCACACAAGATCTACGACGCACGGTATGTTACTTATTAAATTAATTCCCTAAATTTTAAACGTAGTGTAAATATAATGCTACGTATACATAAGCGAGCCGAACTGACGTACCTACTGATGAACCTCGACTTATTATTTAAGCAACCGCAAATTGCAGTTGCTTCGTTCCTTTCCCCTAATTCGTGGATCAGTTCGTTTTTCGGTTCGCAAATGTATACTTTTGATCAGAGACGGTCAATATTAATTATCAATGTTAACTTTTTTTTAGATAGTTCCTCTAAAGTAGGTTTTAACTTGTTCAATTTTTTTAAACGCCCAAAAAGCTTATACTTAGAATGAAGTACATCTTTTTTTAATTACCAATATCCTCCAAATCAAGGAAAATATAATAAAAATGTTAAAAATTATTTTAATTATTTTAATAACGTAATGAAATATATACCTTACCGTTAAGTGGGAAGGCTGGATATCACATTTGTTTTTTTTAAATTGAGTTATAAATATAATTTGTTAATACATACCTACTCACGTTCTGTTAATGCTGAAAGAATTTGAGCACTCCCTTGCTTTTGATTGATGTTTTATTGATAATTTATAATCATCGTCTCCTGGGCGCTCAAGGTCGGAATAGTGAAAAGCTTATTATCATGGCGTAAACCGGGCTTAACGCCAGCTTATGGTGAACCTGCGAATATGAATCTAATTGGCAAGACGGTACTAGTATAGTTTCATAGAAGCTGTTCAGACAATACAGACCAAACTGCTAAATCAGTTTTGAATTTTCAATTTCTAACCGTCTTTTTTGATTTACCGATCGAATATCTTGAAATGAAAAAATGCTCGCAAATTTACTAACCTACACTAAACGTCGTTCGAAAATTTATGGCGGCTAATTGGGAAACTCGTGACACTACAACAAATTTCGAAACAATTTTACAATATAAATTTTTGATTCGAGCCTTTGTTTTAAAGAATGTTCGGTGGCTTCGGGGATACTAATATTTTATTTATATTTTAAAATCATATAATCGTTGATCGATAATGTCGATCGTAATCGTAATCGCTACAATACTTTTTTAACCAGATAGTTTTTGTTTGATAAAAAATTCTTTAATCGAAAAAAATTGGTTTGGTTTTACATTTTTCTACATCACAGTTTTCGTACACCGTGAATATTTTCAAATACATTGTGAACCTAGCTTTACAATTTTCTAAACGTGCAATTCAAAACTTTCGCATAATACAGGATGTCCCAAAAAATGTATACACATTTTGCGTGATTATATAAACAGTATATATTTAGATGTAATACAGATTAAAATTATTAATTAAATAAGACGGTTAATGTCCCGGCTTTGTGATCTGGAAGGTTTTGGTTGTGCCTAGAAAAAAATGTAATTAGGAAGAATGAGATATTAAAGAGCGTACACATTTTTTGAGACATCCTGTATTTGGTGGAGAATTTAACAGTAATATCCCCTGATTAGATTAGTTTATCAATTTTAAAACTTCACAAATTTTATGTAACTTTTAATTATAATGAAAAATATATCTACCAGGTGATATGAAAATCAGGATAAATATTCCTTTTTTCGCATCCCACATGTTTCCAAATTCTTTAATAAATAATAAATTTAAACACTTAACATTGCTTTTGTATCTTAGTTTATTAAATCTAGTATTTGAATACTTTTTATTTATTGTAATGACAAGCCCTAATGTGACTGCTTTATATGAACCTGAAAAATAACTTAATTTTCATGCATCATTAGACCCATCAGTTGAAAATTTATTGAAGAGGTGCTTCAAAATAAAAATCATTTCCATACCTTTTGATTCAACCTCATACCAAATGTTAATACAAAGCATTTTAAACAGCATAGTATATAGCTTTATTATGGAGATCAATCATCAACCTTTCATTTGCTTTAATACGAAGCGTAAAATCCATAAGCATTAGACTGTTATGATAATCTAGCGATTTTCCGCATTTCCTAGTGATTTACTATTTTTAACACATGTAGGTAATATTGTATTTAAAACACATTTTACATCTGCTTATAAAAATAGCGCTTATAATCCATCCACCGAGAGATCGACCATTGTAAATTCAGGAACTTGCTTCTGGATAATTAACTGCCTTTAAAAAACTTACAAAGTTAAATTTTACGCATTACGTAGGAATATCGTCACATCACTTACCCATGCACTGACAAAATAAATTAGTATGATTCATTAATAATGTAATTCGGTAGGTAATAAACAATATTTTCACGTCGTTTCAAAGTGATGTCACACTCGGTTTCACAATTTGATTTAAAACCACCCTTTTGTATCGAAACGTTGGTTGAAATACTTGTAGCCGTGTTTAGTGAATAGATCTGATAAGCCAGATAAAATTCCACCTCCACGTCTCCTTCTCCACCCCTCTTCCTTCAGCCTCAATATTGGGGATACCGTTCTCCCACCTGCTACATCCCAATCTTCTACTTCCTTCAGACAGTTTACTTATCTACTTAATTCAGACAGTTTTTCAAGACTTGTTTGGTAATCACATAAAAATAGAAATAATCTGAAGTTCATAATTTGACTGCGGTCGATCTCTCGGTGATGCCACTACAGATGTCGACTTGTAAATAATGAAATCATTAGTTTTAAAGATATGAAGTAATATGTATTTGTTTCCAGGCGTTCCACCAAGCGGATCAAGTCACGCGTTGGGTGACTACCACTCCTCGCCTATCTCATCCCCCCTCCCCTCCCACTGTATCTCCAATCACGCCCCCATCTCCCAAAGCTCCACCATGCCAACTCTGTCCGCCATGCACGGGTCCTCCCAACCATATAGTCTCCCCAACTCTACTTCTGTCAACTACTCCATCAGCCATAACCCCACTAGCTCCTACTCCAACCCAGTATCATCTTACTCCACTGGTAACTACGTATCTTCCGGTCATCAAGTCACCTTCGCTAACCCAGTCACAGCCTCCCTCTCAAACAACATAGGTCAGATATCCAGCACTTTAGCGGGGATGCAAAGCACAATACCAGGCTTGTCTCACAACAATACCGGCTTCTCTAGTGGCTTACAAAACTTATCTAATAATCTGTCTTCTGGGAGTGGACTGACTGGCGTTCTGAGCAATGTTCAAAATACTCTATCTAGCGGATTAACTAGTACCCTCGGAATGCAAAATTCACTTACGGGTGGAATAGGTAGCAATTTGACGAATCCCTTATCAGGATTAACGAATACAAATCTATCAGGACTGAGTTCAAATTTGGGTTACGGACAAGGACCGTACGTGAATCCCATGGTGGGAGGAATGACTGGAAGCAATGCAATGAATATTAAGCTGAAACCTTTGGAAGAGATGGAATTGGGAGCTGGGAGGTATGCGGGCAGGGCAGCCACCCCTGTGACACCGCACCACCAGCCTAGTTGGGCATTGGAGACTTTGGGAGGACAATACACATTGGATGGACTCGGAGCACTCAACCCTGGATTTGTACACTCACAAGCGAGACCACTTTCAAGAATGATGCCAAATGTTCCAGGAGGGATGGACTTGGACGGTAAGTAAACTGAACCTAAAAAGAATCATATTTTTCCTAGACCAAATAGAATTTAAAACTGCTAGATGGAATGATCCAACCTGTCCATGAAATACTTTATTGTTGGGTAGCTTTTGCAACCTTTATTACTCATCATTTGGAACGTTAGATATTTCTCTTTAGTAGATTCAATTAGGTTATTTACTAGGCGGAGCTTTGAATTCAATGGCTTTATCTGTTATCCTTGCTTCTACAGGTCGAGGAGGCCACTACCTGAACGGAGGCTCCGAGGGTCAGGTGGACATGTTGGACATCCCTGGCAAAGGTCGCTGTTGCGTCTACATTGCGAGATTTAACTATGACCCTCCTGAGTGAGTATTTCTTTGTATTTACTAAACTTCGCATTATTGAGTTTATTTGCATTTAAAAACATTCCAACACGTTAGTAAAATGTTAGTTCGGTCAAGTAGAGACGTTCCTCTCTGTTTGCGATGCTTCGGATTAGTTTTTTAAACATTATTTCTGTAATGTTGGTTATATTATTTTATTGCAAAATTTATTCACCCTTGTGATCAAAAGTGACTTTAAATATTTAATCTACAAAAGCTAAATGGTTTAATTTTGGGATTCAACGCGTAACTTTAGTGTATTGCAGCTACAGTTATCAAATGTTAGTATTGTTATTTGGTTTTAGTTTACGGTAGAGCCCACCAGATGTGGTTTTGTGTTTTAAAGTATTTTCATAGATGGCGGAATATAAATAAATACATCTTTCAGAGATAGCACGTAGGCTGTACCCGAATGGTTACGAGTACAGCCGATGCTAGCCGATCTGTAGGTAGCGAGTTCACTTCCAGTTGCTTCCCTTGTTAGAAGAACTGATAGTCTCTGATAGAACGGACGTATGTCCTTGTAATTTTACAACAATAAATTACTCGTAATCTTTGAAAAGCCAAAGCATTTATTGAATACTCCCGATTTCAAGTGTATTACAAACTCAGAAGATAATTAAACAGTACACCATTACATTTCACAATTCATGAATGTTATTAAAAAATAAAAACAAAACATATTTAAACTATAACAAACTTTTAAAAAATGTTATGTTTCGGTGTTTGGTAGATTTATATAATTGCTTCCAACTTTGCGGGCTTGGGTACCGCCGCCCCGGGAACCTTTTAGTGGATTACCAACACCTCTGGTATAGGTCACCCCAAGTGATTCGGTACGTTAGGTGATTTAGCAGGGGTGCCCGGGCCCATCGGGTGAGGTGTGTTTAGGATGCGCCTTGTTTGGAAGAGGTTGGTTTGGGGAGACCCTTTGACCTCTCCAACTGATCATTCTTTATCCATAGTCTTGCGCCACAGCTAGAGGGACACACTGATCCCTAGATTCCTACCCACTCCTCATACCTTTTTCCTTCGCAGAATTTCCTCTCCTTCATTTCCTCAAAAAGACCCTCCACACAGCATCCCCAATTTTCCTCAGGGCCTTTTGTGTGGGTTTAATGTAAAAAAATCTTAAATTCGCATAGCTGAATTTTGTATGCCGTCGTCATAACAAAAGGTCATTTTCACTAGAATCGTTTTTAAAATAAAACCAATGGTCTGTGAGCAATTGATTTCCAATTAGTAACTGAAAAGATTTTTTCTTTTGGTTATGAATGGAAATGAAAACTTTCGGACACCGCACAGCTATGAAAATATAATTTGCTATTTCTGTAAACCTTGAAATATTCTATTTTTTAAAAGTCTATAAAAAGTCTACAGGGTGTCCTGGGATAAACGGCGCTAACTTCGAGGGATGATTATTATATATAATTTTAGAAATAAAAAAGATTTATCATTTTTTTCGAAATTCTAATGTTTTGAGGTAGTTTTTAGGTAAAAAAGATTGATTGTTTGTGTGGACAAATGGTCAATGGAATTTCGGAAAATATATTTATATTTTTCACTTCTACTATGATGTACATTTTTACAATCACCTTCCGAAGTCAGCGCACTTTACACCGGGATACCTTGAATAATTCCCTTTGTAGCAGTGGACAGAAAAACATTCACTCCCTAAAATTTATCTCACGCAAGCGTTATCAAGCGTATCTTTGACTTACCTATAATTGACAAATTTTGTCGAAATTTTTTGTGCTTTTGGATTGTTATCCGCCACAAAACTAACACAACACATTCTTTATAAGTTTTACATGTCTGGTTTTCGGTTATTATCCGCCAAAAAACTAACACAACACATTCTTTATAAGTTTTACATGTCTGGTTTTCGGTTGTTATCCGCCACAAAACTAACACAACACATTCTTTATAAGTTTTACATGTCTGGTTTTCGGTTTATATCCGCCACAAAACTAACACAACACATCCTTTATAAGTTTTCCATGTCTGCTTTTGGATTGTTATCGGCCACAAATTTTATTCCAAATTGCTTTTACGTACCTAATGGCGGTATTATTTTTCTGTTATTGCCAGCAGCCGGGAATAAGGCTAATGACGGGCTTTCCGTCGGGTCGTTACTCATTCATCGAAGAATTGCAGCCGCGGGAGCCGGGGGATTATTACAACTCATTAATAAATCACAATAATACCACTGGACTCACTTACAATCACAGTTGCTTGCGGTTATTGATTATAGTTCGATTTGTTGGAATTGGGTTCAACTTTGTGTGGCACCATTGTCCAGTGGCATGCATTTCATAATGTCTGAAAAGCTGTTACAACTCTAAGAAAAACGAGACATAAAAAATTTAGAAAAATTGAAAAATATAAATGTCTATAAGCGAAAAATTTAAATAACAATAAAAATTCGTCACTAAAAATTAGACATATTTGGTAAAATATTACAATGTTGGAAACTGGTATTTCTGTGAACATTAAAAAGTAATCTGAAAAAAAAATCTCATCTTTAAATAGCATAAAACCACAGACATAGGAATTAATAGACGAGAAGATAATGGGTTCCCATGTAAGATATTTGCGCTCCCATGTAAAAATGTCTATTCATTCAAAAGCAGATTTCACTTTTAAGAAGTAAATGGTGATATTATAATGCGAGATGTCTATTTACTGTCAGATTGATTTATTGACGAATCACAGTCAGCCTTACTCCCTTCGTTCTTCAACAGTTGATTTTACCCCTCGCCATTATCTTCTCGTCTATTAATTCCTATGTCTGTGTGTTTAACAGAATTGTATATCTTGAAAAGGCCTACTGAAAAGTACGCAACGCCAGGTACACATCAGCTAGTATATAATAAATCAAATCCAAATTTTTCTCCGAAATCATACAATTTTTAAAAAGGTACTAAAATACCTTCCTACTTCATTTTAATCCACATATTTTATGTATCATTTTTTTGTATGAATTATACAATGTTTCCATGACAGTTATTGTTTTCAAACTGTCTTCGGGACGGTAGGTACCATAATATATATTTTTAATGCGTATAAGAAAGTCCAACTAAATACGACATTTCACATTTGAACAAAAAATCTTTACTGAATCATTAAAACAGCCACGAAATACACAAACAAATTTGTAAGCAGACGAAATACAAAAAATTGCGCTCTGTCAATTAAGTTAAAACTGTTCACAAATTACTTACCTAAATATTTTTTAAAGTCTTCGTGGAGATTATAAACTAAATCATTATTTTTTTTTCAATTTGAGCTCTGAAACTTTGGTTACATAGAGAGAGTAGAGGTAGTAACTTCTAGATTTGAATATAAAGCGTGATGTTTTCTCTTTCAAACACTGTTTAGATCATATTTCACAAACTCGGCTATCAATTACATAGAAACCGCACAGAAAACGATCTTATAGGTAATACTAAAAAAACATAGACTGACTGATACAGACCAAATATTCAACAGCTGTGACGTACTAGATATACGCCAATTATAGGTTAAAACACTATTAAACTACATTTTTGACAAAAAAAGATTTACCTATGGATCGACTCTTAGATGCGAATAGTACAGTAACTGTACCTAACGTATTTATTGGAGATAAAGCTTACGCTTTACGCAAAAAAATACTTAGGCTATATCCGAAGACAACCAGCATTGATAACCGATCCAAAAGAATTTTAATATTATTTACGTACTAGATAAAACACTACTTAACTACATTTTTGACAAAAAAAAAAAATTTCAACATACACAAAATAGCACTAACAGACCAGTTAGACAAGCGTACAAAGAAAACATAAAAACTCCGACAGTAAATTCAAGCTTTGGACAAAGACACTACCAATACCATGCTATAAAAGCTTTCAACAGTATAAAACTTGAAATTAAAATTGAGGAAAATAAAAATAAATTCACACACAAAATTACAAAATGGATTAAAGAACAAAAAAGACATAATTACTAAAATGTCATAGCACAAAATAAAAATAAAACCTACACGTAACACACAAAACCAATATAAACACACATCACTCACAAACACACAAGATTATTTTCATTGTATTATTTTTTTAATTTTAAATGTATTATTATGTATTTCGTATTTTTATTTTTAATTTTAAATTTATTATTTTCTTTTCAAATTTATTATTTTCTCTTTAAATGTAATATGTAGATTAGATTTTCATATTATAAAATGAAGGCCTCAGCACGGGCAAGCCACCCAGTGAGGCCTACATTACTGGAAAACATAAATTGTAAGAAATAATGTACCAAATAAAATAAATAAATTTCTCTTCATGACAGTAAGGGATACACGGATTACGATAAGGGATAAGGGATTTCTATGAGACCATACGAGTTGTTCTCATAAGCGAACAAATAAGCCTGTGTGGTTAATATTTTAAAACTCCATAGGTCAACATGGAAATGACGAATGGCGATTGCATAATCGATTCAAATTTCAAACGCTTTGCACAAACATATTCCTTTATGCATCATTTATGAACATGCTTTTCTGAAGAGATGGGGTTTCTTTCTAAAATCTGTCGAGTATTTTTTAAGCATTTTGTGAGAGTTTCTTCCAAGCGTTAGGGTCTAATACTTCTAAAGTCCTTCCACTGAACGTAATATCTGGAATGCCCTATAAATACTCCTCGCATTAACGACAATAAATCGATACATTTTTTATTCCATTTGCGAATATCATTTTCAATGCTCCTTTGTGCGGCGACCGTGAGCCGATGTTGATCTTTTCTTCACAACACCCTCCTTTATATGGTGGCGAGCCCATTCTTCTCCTCGTCACAACATCAGCTGTTTTTTTCTTCTCCTTAAGATATATTATTATTTCTCACATACAAAGGACATTGTATAGATCAAAGGCCGATAATGATCGTCTACTTTTTCCGTATTTTATAATGCCTTTATATTATATAAGTTTTGTCGAGTAGTGTTGGACGAACCAACATCGATATTATTGTATTTACTCGACTATCGATTATGATATTATTGTTTCACACGAAAACAAAAATCGAGTTATCAGATCGAGTCTGTTTATGGTATTTTGAACCTTAAAAATGATCCTAGCATAGTAAAATAAATTTTATTCGCTTGGCAAGAAAATTATTTTTTTATCTGTGAGAATGCGCAACGGTAATTACTCATAAAAGGTCATACATTTCATTTGTATGAAAGTCAGAGTACTGCGATCATTTACAGGAGAGCCTCGTTTGACTTAATGTTGCTCATCATTGCTGAGAATGGTTATTTAGCTGCATTAAATATACACGTATATTTTTTTTAACAGAGAGAAAAAATAATTCCCTGAATATTAGTAGCTATATTAAAACATCATTTTGCGAAAAAAATCAGTTATTTCGAAAAAGTTTTCAGCTGGCGCGTGGCGGGCCGCTCGTCATTTAATCTGGCACGCTAAGGGTCAAGAAAAGACATTACATTACATTACCTTAACGCTCCGAAAATAGGCATAAAAATAAAAATATTTTTTAATTTTTATACATTCATTGTAGTTTTATGCATAGTTTGAAATAACACCGAATAAAATAAATTATTAAATAACGGAGATACGAGCCATCAAGCAGAACCATCTTTTGAAAATCCTTGATGATGGTGTACTTATTTTATCAGGCATCGTCTGAAAAATCAAAAGCATTTTTTTTATTCCGAAAGATAATAGCTAACAAAGAAATGTTATATTTATTGTAAAAATATGTAAAATTACAAAATGAAATATGATCTTGTTTATATTAGTTTATATTCAAATGTATAAACTAACTCAATAAATAATAAAAAAAAAAAACTAAAAAAATAAAAAAAACATATTGCGTAGTGATATTTAAAATAGTATATATTAGTAGAAATGACAGCTGTTCTCTGATTTTTTATCAGAACTTTCAGTTTAAAAATACTATAACTTATGAACGTCGAATTCAATCAAAAAAATTCTACACAGCATCTTGGATAGTGTTATAAAAAATGTGTTTTAGATTTTAAAAAATTCAGTTAGGTAGATCTTGAGATATCTTGTACACTGGTCTGAAAAAAAAGGTTTCGGATAAAACGCAGATAAAAAAAACAGTACGGCGTCAGAGTCTTAAAACCATGTTTTTTTTTAAAATTATCTCCTGCGATTCCTGGATCGTATATGAGGTCCTGCATTGTTGCCGCGATGTCCTCCAACACCTTTTGAGCAGCTCAAGCCGGCTCTGCCGCGTTCACTACTAATTGCTCTAACTTCGGAAATAAGTTTAATTTTGAAATGATTAAACGTTTAAAATATTCTTAAAAGTATAAAAAATTTATCTAGCTAAAAAAAATTATTAAAGTTTTGACAAAAAGATGAATACTATTAAAAATCATTGCATGTAAGAATAACGTTTTCTTTAAATTGCTTTGAAGATATGTAGCATACCATTGAAGAAGAAGATATTGCTGATAAACTAAACGGCATATGAAACAGAACAAGACACAGAAAAATAAAAAGGTAACGGTCACAACTTGATCTGTTTCGTTTAGATTTATTAGTATTATCTTCTTCTTCAATGATATCATTTTATTTTTTGAAAAACCCAAAACTAGGCAAATACCCGTATCATGGTGGTAACATAATACAAATAAGAACATGTTTTAATACAATAATATACATATTCGTCATAAAACCACTAACAATATGAAAACAATAATAATATAAAATAAATGTATTTATAAAATTACATTAAAAAAATATATTATTATTTGACTTATCCGTTCCAACATTTATCCATTTATTGGTGGCTGACGGATTTTTGCCTCAGTGTTGGTGGGCAAATCCGGAGACGAAATTCGTAATCGTCAACGTAATATTTGTATCGTTTTATGCAGAACATGAATAATATTTATTTTAAAAGATATCAATAACAGTGTACTAGTAAGACATTTCAAAAAAATAACATTTAAATAACGGAGTATCAAACATTGTATTCTTTCACTAATAATTACTATTTTTTCGCAAATTTTGCTTGCGAACAAAAAAAACAGGCGACAGTAAATAGACGAAAAAAAAATATAAAGTATCTGTCAGATATTCTTTTGCCAAAAAACAAATTTAAATTACTTCACAAGTCACATCGCTATGTGAAAAAAATAAATAGCTTCAGGGTAGTAACTGTATCTGGTCCATGTGAGATTCTATTTTTCTCCTGGCAACAAGGCAGTTAGCAACCTACAATCTACAAGGCCTACCTATATCTTAAGTCATAGCCTCGAATCTGATACCCACTAAGAGACTGATATAAATTTGATTTTTTTTATACTTGTTTTTAATAGGGATGGGATTTTGTGGGGATTGATTACATTACATAAGTAACATTTTTGTGGAAATAATAAGTTTTTTTTTCACTATTGGTACTTATACGACCTTAGTACCTTTTGATGCGTCTAAGACATGTACCTTTCCAGCAGGACTCTAACGGAACATCGCCTTGCATCACAGTGGGAGGGATAGATTCATTCTTCAGTCACTCCTGAACACATCCTCCCGATTCCAACCATCTCCTCCTACCTTTTTCACAAAATACCCCAAACAGGGAATCCGTAGTACCACTGGTTACCGGCAATAGGAACTCTTATACGGCGTTCATGTAAAAAAGATTACTAATTTCGTCTGGGTTTTGACACAAATTTGTATTTTATTATTATTATTATTACTGCGTTATTATGTATTACATAACATCGAAAATCGTAACAATTATTTACAAGCAATAATTATTAGCCTGAAACACATTGAAAAAGTCTCCTGATAAAAGATACATGACGCCAACGGGACTTTAACCCGTGTCCTTTCGATTTTATCAGGAGATTTTTCAATGTGGATGAGTGTTTCAGGCTAGTAATTATTGCTTATAAATAATTGTTACCCTTTTTGCTATGCATAAAAAATCTTGTCTTAAACATTAGTTTACCAAAAAAAAAAAAGAATAATCAAAAATCGTGTCAAGTTTAATGGATATTTCAAAACGAAATAGCTCATTGCGAAAACGAAATGACGACCTAAAAAGACTTTCCTAGTCCAAGAAAAAACTGTGGTAAGACCCTACTTAAATCACGTAAGTTGAATTATTTAATGGTCTATCTTAATTTCAATTAAAATGGTGCCACAAAATAAGTTTGCCATGTTAGAAGAAGAGCAAATAAATTAATAAAAATAGTTCATTTCGTGCTAGATTTTTCGGTCAAAAAATAATTTTTCAGTATTGTTGGGTTTTTTGGCAATTCAAATTTAAGTTTTGTGTGAAAAAAGTCGCACAGCCTTTCCTCTTAAGTAAGCTCCAAAAAATAGATATCCTGCTAACCTACACTTAAATAAATTAATTATTGTGTAAATTATATTTAAAATGAAAAGCACATCAAATTTGATCACTATGCCACGCCAACGGTATTTACGAATGTATGCTCAAAAATCTCGTACTAACCCAAACTTACAGCGTACCAATTTATATATTTTTTAAAACGCTCGTGTATTGTGTGAATATCTCCCACGCCACAAAAGTCTCGGCGCCTTACATTTTACTTCCGTCTGAACGCGGCTTTTCTTGGCAAGCAACTAAAAACGCATGCCTTGTAGATCGATTCCTTGGATAGAGGCCAGTGGTAACAACTTATTTAAGGAGGTTTTTACTGTTTTAAAACCCACATCTGATGTAATAACACATATTTATTTATCTAAATATTCTGTTCTCCCTCTGAGATAACCTTGTGTGACGTCACAACTCATCTTCTTTTGGCTAGACTTACAGGCGAAGACTTATTATCATTTGAATGGTCAAAATTTATTTTAGGGTAGGCGCCACTATTGCTCTTGTTAGGTATAAGTCTATGGCAGTCTAGATTAAAACAAGTATAGACTTAGAAGAACTAGGTTGGCCATTGCAGTATAAAACATGAGACGGTTAATAAATGAGTATCACTGGACATTCACCATTGCTAAATTTCATGTGGAGATTCGTCGAATTCAAGAATACAGTGTATCATGCACATTCACCATTGCTAAATTTTATGTGAAGATTCGTCGAATTCAAGAAGACAGTCTATCATTGCACATTCACCATTACTAAATTTTGTGTGGAGATTCGTCGAATTCAAGAAGACAATGTATCATTGCATATTCACCATTGCTAAATTTTGTGTGGAGATTCGTCGAATTCAAGAAGATAGTGTACCATGCGCATTCACCATTGCTTATTTTTATGTGGAGATTCGTTGAATTTAAGAAGACAGTGTATCATTGCACATTCACCACTGCTAAATTTTATATGGAGATTCGTCGAATTCAAGAAGATAGTGTACCATTGCGCATTCACCATTGCTTATTTTTATGTGGAGATTCGTTGAATTTAAGAAGACAGTGTATCATTGCACATTCACCATTGCTAAATTTTATATGGAGATTCGTCGAATTCAAGAAGACCGTGTCCACCAATATGCTGATGTTTAGAATGCACTGGATGACCGGTACCTTTCCATCTCTTAAATGGATGAATTTCCCAATATCAATGACGATGCGATCGAGTTCAACGGAAGGCGATGGAAATCTTATGACACAATAGTAAAGTTTAACAGAGGAGAAAAATCGTCAGCGTCGGAATTAAAAAATATGTACATTTTAAGTACCTAGTTGATTTTATGCAGTCAATAAATAATACACAGTATTTGACATAACTACGTAGTTGTCAGGGCTGACTGCTAGCCAGGCGGCTACTGACGTCAGCATGATTCTTCAACATAGTATGCAGCCACGACCACAGATAAATCTATTTCGATTAGTCTAGTCGCTATTGACAGTAGGCTACCGCATAATCAAAGTCAAAATAAATTACGATAGTAATGCGAAGCTAAAAAAATTATGTAATTAATTTTAAAACTCACTAAGGTAGGATTCTTTAATATTTTATTGGTTGTGTGGCCGATTAAATAATTTTAGCCAAACATGGAATTTTTACTTCTTTTTATCATTTAAAACAACATATTCGAAGTGTTAGGAATATGTAGCTTAGATATAAATGTATTTTTTCCCAACATAACCATCATGTATAATCCGGGTGAAATAGGAGAAACGTACATATATAGAGTTGTTGTAGATAGATGCTAACTCTTAGGATGGGTTGTTTTACAGAATTTGAACAATTCATCAAATTTAAGAGTTGATTTTCAATTTCTGTGAAGAGTCTATTAAAGTCTTATTCATCATTATTGAACTTACACAGAACTTGAAAATCAACTCTAAATGTTGATGAATTGTTCAAAGTCTGTGAAACAATCCGTCCTTAGTATCAGCTACTCCAGTCACAAGCAAAGATTGCTTCAAATAACTTTATCTTTATTGAATCGGGGATACCTTAGACCCACTGACACTAGGTCCATACGGGGACTCTTATGTGAATAAATAAATATTTATACCCTAACTTGGGAATCTGTAGCATTACTTGGAATAGGCGTACGAATCTAAAGATTCTGTGAGAGTAATTTAATAGGATGTCAAATCACCTCGGTTGAAATATTTCCTCGGCGGTAACTACGAGAAATAAATATTGAATAATGGAGAGAAGATGTAGAACAACTATTATGTCACTTGTTTGTTGTTCAGTTTGATGTTATTTTATACAGTTCGTACCAAGTTCGAATCCTATTTTTTTCTGGCGTTAGAAAATCAAGGTCAAATTATGAAAATAATAGGCTTACAAATAATTGCAACCCTAAAAAATTACATGGGAGTAATAAATCATATCGTTTGGCTTAAATTTTACAGGATTTTTATGAAGTTGGTTCGGCTTGTATTTTTTTTTCAAATTACAATATGACACAACGTAGTGTAGCAATAATGACTCTCCAGAGAATCATCGCTACAGATTTTGATCACAGTAATAATATTATGAACATTTTTTTTTACCTTTGTATATTTTTCCTCTTCGTATTTTACATTTCTATTTTAGGTCTATCACTGTC
The DNA here is from genome assembly GCF_061612785.1 of Hesperophylax consimilis. Classification (NCBI taxonomy): domain Eukaryota; kingdom Metazoa; phylum Arthropoda; class Insecta; order Trichoptera; family Limnephilidae; genus Hesperophylax; species Hesperophylax consimilis. Next base: position 10,886,586 of record NC_142857.1, read on the forward strand.
TGGAATATCGAGTCCAAATTTCAAGTATCTTTCTCATCTTTGATGGTGTCTCAATTTGTCAATCCGCATGCTTCTAATTTCCTCTACTGGAAAAATGTGAATTTTTAGGACACATTAATGTACAATCTATATAAATACAATTTTTTTTTGTTCGAAATCTTTTTTTTTTTTTTTTGTATTAGGCAATTCACCCTAAAAAGAGTGCTGTTCGAAATCTTACTTCTTCTAAAGTTCTTCGCCAATTACTTTGAAATGTTGACACATCGTTGCATTCGAATACTCATGTGTTTTTATAAACCATTAAGAGTATTATATACCCTTTGACAGGTAAAAAATGTTTTTTTTTTAAACAACGCCATCTATTGAACAAACATCCTTTTTTTTAAAAACAACCCGCGCTCTTTTTTCTCTGTCTGCACAGACAGTCTGAGCCACAGCAACATGTGGCGTGTACAGCTAGTTAAGTTAATAAAAAAGAAAATTAAGTACAAAAAATCATTCATGAAGGTAGTTATTATGGATAGCGACCGATTCAGAGTTTTAGCAATGACTCGAGTCGGACAAACAAATGGTTTTACATTCACCGTTCTGTTCAAAATCTTGCATCGCTGCGAATGTCATCAAAAAACTTTGGTACAAGCCCAAAAAGAATATGGAATATTTTTACACTATCAGTATTCGAATGCGTAACTTTTGAGACACCGGCCCAAGCACAATGATAATAGTTTTATCGATAATGTAGACAACTTGTCACCATTCCCGAGCACGGCTGCACATTTCCAACGAACATATAAAAACGTTCAAGTCAATTAAATATTGTGATCTACATCCTCAATAAAATCTTTATCGATGTGTTTGTGCCAGAGGTCTAACGTATCCAAATTCGCCCCGCCATATCACGGTTAGAAGGTCAAACATTAAGTTCTTCAGCACAATTACGTGTGCTGCTTTTTTTCTGTATTCCTTCCAAAATAGCTGATAATAAACCAAGCAGTACATAAACAGAAGATAATAAAATTATATGACATAGAGCAACTATTATCTCACTCAATGTGACTAACGAGGAGTACCTACTTCTTCTCAAACCAGAACTCATACAAAAACTTAATTATGGTAATGGTATTGCATCCCATTCCAGAGGCGACACATAATCAAGTGGGAGAAACAGCGCCTTTGTCTCAGGGAAGGCTCGGGGCGGAGAAATCGCCCTTTTTGCTCGGTAATTGCACATTGCTTCCTCCCCGATCTGATGCTAATGGCGTCCGGACGCCAGCGCCGGGGGCGGCACCGCGACGGGAAATCTCGCCGTCGCGTCACCTTGCGGAGAAGATTCTCAAACTGTGATGCAATAAAGAAATACTGCTGGTTGATCCCTTGGCAGCTCTCCCTTTTTCTCATAAGCGATGCGTCTTACAGAAATATATATACCTTTGCCATACGTTTTTTTCTGCGACATAAGCAATAGTACTTATTGCAACCTCACAAGGACACTATTAGAAACTTTTACAAAATTATTTGTATTTCTCTATATTGGAATAATTCGTGACAAAATTACAAAAAATGGAGTTGACTAATATGGACTTACATTATTTTATTACCCAGTCATACATTTTCTCAGATATTATCTTCTTTAAAATCGACTCTTGACGTAACAGTGATATCCTAGAGAATAGCATTAGTGGTAACTCACAGATGGTACTAGATAGTAGTTTAAGAGGTTACTCATAGATGGCACATAGCTGTCGATAATGCAGGCATTGAGTCTATAATACATACTATAACAACCTCGAAGTTCGAGGTCCAGAAAAATTCCTACCGCCTGCTAAGGAAGCCATCAGAGCTTCTTTTTTTCATTTTATCTAGCACAATGAATTACAAAATGTTTTGTTGACCGTGAAGTTTTAATTTAAAAAGTGTGAGACTACCCCAGAGTTACAACAATAACAAGTAAGTATATGGTTCACTTGCTCAAGACCTTTTTATCAAAAAGCTTTTTTTGTTATTGAATGTTTTGATAGATGTCATTTTAACAGTTACCATACATAAAAATATAGTGTAGTTTGTAGCAAAAATCCAAAGCTTGTGCGTGGGTATTTTAGTATTTTTTATCACATTTATGTGGTTTAAGAATAAAACATAAAATTTAATAGAAACATATAAAATGAAGAAATTAAAAAAACAAAAATTACATGTATTTCGACATTTTCAACGTAAGTTTTAAACTAAGCATAAAAATATGTTACCTAATAATATTTTTCCAAAGAAGAGGTTTTATAAAAATATCAAATATTGTGCTGTTGGTGCAGTCAAAAACAAAAAGAAGGGCTTGAATGTATGGCATTGCACAACTGATGCAAGTTAATACTACTGATAACTGTTGACTTAAAACTGTTGAAGAAAAATATATCTTTTTCAGTGTATGTTAGCCAAGACATTTTTATAAGAATTAACGTTTTAAAACTGATCGTGTCGCGCTCTTCAAAGGTGAATTGTATATTTTAGGAGCAATACAGTTAATATATCTTTGGGCTAATCTGGTTATATAGTTTATCTAATAATAATCTTACCCACAGTAAATTAGTAAAAACGTTGTTTTTAGAACGCGTAGTCGTAAGTTTACCTTTTTAATATTTGTCTCCAAGCCCACCGTTTGACAGTCCCTGGTCTACATTAGGACCGCGCCGAACGCTGCGGGAATAATGCCTAGCGGCACGTGACCTCCTTGCGGGAGGAAATATTCCGTTCCAGGGGTAGTCAATATCAGTTATCGGGATCTGATAGGTTCTCACTATCCGAACCGGTTATATCTTCTCGAGAAGGTGATATTTATAAAATCGAGTACCTACAACATGTCTTAACTGTCAACATTTGTAAGGTCGTGCGCTACATGTAAAAAAGTAGCATGAAAATTGCCTGCATAAAGTGTTGCATAAAAATAAATGATGAAAAAGTGCTTACATTACACGGCAAACATTGGAAAATAACAAGGAATAACACCTTTAATTATTAATTTCATATAACATTTCCATTCGTAAATACACGCAAATAATTTGTTGTCATAAAAAAAATTATTTCGATTATTTTCAGAAGATTTTCGTCGCCATTAGAGAAAGTGAGATAGCGAACGAAACAACACATAAGTATAATGACAACTTAGGATAGTAGGTCGTCTCCTACAGTATTCCGTATTCGTTTTAGTTCAAGCTAGCAAGCGTATCTTGTCATCTCATTTACACCCGTGATTTAAATACGAAAACACCGTCCGGTCCTATCGTCTACAACTTTCATACATACACATATATTTTTTAATATCTATGTTTGTCATAAATGAACACCGTTTAAATTAAGCATTTACTGAAAACATTAGAGTGTTCGTTATTTGCCACATTTGTGAGATAATAACAAGTCAAGAAAAAAACTTTAAAATGAAATGTGCTGCCAAAGATTACCGTTCAAGATTTCAATATTTAAAAAAAAAATTCTTACATATACATTTATGTTATTTATTACTCTTTTATATGCCCATGGGGTTTTTATTCTTGATTTGCTTTACACTTGATACTTATTAATTGTGCATTTAGGGTGAGAGACGTTCACTTCGATTAAGCATATAAGCAATAAGAAAATGTATCACTTGGTCGTGTTTGGTAAACACCTTTATATTTTTTTCATAACCGGAAATGGTTATTGGCTTATATTGTATTCAAATTGTTAAAAAAAATGAAGACAAACCTAGCAACATTAACGGGGGAAAAATAAAAATAATTCAAAGGTAAGTTAACTAGGAGGTAAGTACCTCACACAAGTAAATCGATTTTACGCGAAAATATTAAAATAAATCATTTTAAACATCATGAAAATGAAAAAAGGTAGGGACATTGATGTATTATACTCGTATTTAGATGAGACATGAAGCGAAAAAATAGGTTCCACTTTTTTGTCACTCTTCAAGTGACCTCCAATTCACTCAACGCTTTAATTTAAACTGCCGATTTCGGAATATGCGCACCGCTTTTCACGTTCTAAAAGTGGAACGCTTTTCGACGAGTTAAATTAGTACTTAATAGCGCTTCTAATTGTATAGCTCTATGAGTAAGGGTAAATACAATCATATTGTTGCCTCAATATAGCATAACTTGTTTGATAATGAACGCCGAACGCCTTGAACGCCGAACCAGCTGTTACAATAATTATTTAAAAATAAAATTAAATAAAGTTTGTACCTACTTGGATAATATAAAATTTTATTTACTGTGAATTAAATAAACTATTCAAGCACTTTAAAATAAGATAAAAACCGTTTTAAGACCCTTCATAGCACCCTCAAATCTGGTATAGGATAGAGAAAAGATTTTCCTCGCGGACTCTTGCGTGGAGTCAATATTTTTATTGTAGATTGACAGTATGGGACACTGCCGCAGTTATTTTCCTTAGTCTACATTATTCATTCTTTTACAGAAACTGTCGCTCGCAAGAATTTAACGTTTAGATAATTTTTCACAATTTTATAATGTATTATAATGAGAATGTACCGTAAAAACGAAGTAACTTGAAATTGTATATAACAATGTAAAAATAGGATTATTTTTGTGCAGAGATTTCATAGATTCTCTCTTGAAAATTCAGCTAGAAACGGAGAACAAAGCCTTATTTAATAGTACCCTAGTTTCCTACTTCTGGCAGAAAGGCTTGCCAAAAACGTCATTAACCAGGGCGATGTAACGTCACGCCAGAAACCCGAGAATACACGCCCTGACACCCTTCAGCTCCCAGTTACACCCAGTCTCTAACAAACAGTGCGGGCGTCTATACATGTCGTTAAACCTACACCTTAACATACAGCGGTTTTAAAATTCGAACATGTACTCCAACACGTTTATAAACCAACACCTTTAAATAAAACTATTTTGAAATTCGAACATGCGATGTGCTCTAGCAAGTCTATAAACCAATACCTTTAAACAAAACAGTTTTGAAATCCGAACGTGCTCTGGCAAGTCTATAAACCAATACCTTTAAATAGAACACTTTTTAATTCCGAAAATGTATTCTGACAGGTCAGAACCAATACCTTTAAATGGAACAGTTTTAAAATTCAAATACGCCCTCCAACAAATCTATAAACCAAAACATTTAAATAGAACGGTTTTTAAATTCGAATATATACTCTACTCTAACACAAATATGATAACAAAAATCTACTCTAACACGTTTATAAACCAATAAATAAAAGAATAATATTGAATTTTGAAGGTGCACTCTAAGTTATCTTATTTATTGTTTAAAATTTTAAAATCTTTAATGCGTTTTTGTGACTGGTCACATCGTTCAGAAACAGGTAGGAAGATAATAGATCGTCGTTATTTGTTTTGATTGTTTATAATGAAGAAGTCTGCAGTTTTAAAAGCGTTTTAGCAAATATAAAAATTAAAGACGCATTCCCTTTCTTAACCCTACACTTTATAATTGTAGAGAATACATTTAGAATTCAACATTATGTTAACACTGTTCTCATGTTTTAGAGTGACAGCATTTTTTAAATGCTATTTTCTGTAGTTTGTTTTAACCTTGTTAATGAACTGGAACATATTTTAAAAACGGTAGTGTGAAAGAATTATCGATGTCATTTAATAGTATTTAAATATTGCTCAAAACGGAGATTTTGCGAAAGAAATAATTTGAAATTGATGGAAAAATGCATAAAGCTATTTGATTATTATTTCAGTTTGAGAGTCGTTAGTGGTGCATAAAGGGGTGAAAATATTTTTTTGAAAACGAAATAAAATGGCTGAAACAGCTGTAACGCGAAAAATACATCATTCGAAAATCAATGGAGATGCGTTCCATTTACGAAAACCTACTGCAGCTATTGTGAACGCAATTGGTGAAAATATCACGGTTGACCTACAGCCATCTTTGACATAATTAAAATATGTTTTAGTTAATGCTTTTAAATATTTTTAACATTATATACTTTTCTTTCTTTTTCCACTGCTCCTTTACAATAATTTATTGAGTCGGAAATCAGAACATGTCACTTCGATAAATCGTATTGAGTTATCCATTGAAGTATATAAAAAAGTAATACGAAGAAGTCAACTAACAATGCTTTGTGATAGTGACATATGTTTTGTGATCTTTTATTCATAATAACACTTCGGTCTTTAAAATATTTTTACCGGCAAGTCCCAACGACATTCGTTGATCTTCGGAATGCTTAAGATGTTTTTAAAATGTGACATATATGTCACATTTTTGAAGTTATCGTAAATGTGGCATATATGTGACATTTTTAATTTATCGTAAATGTGACATATGTGTCACATTTTTAATTTATCGTAAAAAGAAATGCCATTGGAGAAACTAGATAAAATTATGTTTGAGATATTCGCATTTGAAATAAACATTGACCTTTCTAAGTAGTAAAATTTTATACAGTAAAACAATTTAAATAATTAAGCTTTAAGTAAATAGTAGGTACATAATATTATTTTGAGGAGATTTGATTGACTTTTCACTTCTCAAGATCATTGTAAAATGTATATTTGTAATATAACATTCTTATCATGCATCTGTCCATCGGATAGAATAAGTCTAACCCATCGACTTGATCTTACCAACCATCACCAGACTCTCATTGACGCAAACATACATCGAATAATTTTAAAATGGTTTTTTGAGACGCTAAGTCTTCAGTGATTATATATTACAATTTATTTACTCAATAAGTTATTCCAAAACTAAAATAAAAATATCATGTTTCCTTTCTTAAAAGACGATGTTACACATTAAGATAAAACTGATATATTTATTCAACACACTATCTAAATTGCATTTAGTTCGGGAAAAATCTTGAAATCATACATAAAGACAGTAGCCAATAAAAATATCGGTTACAAAATGAAGATAATTTTGGTATTTCTTGGTCAAAGTATGATACAATTAAAAATAACCGAAGGAGATATGATCGGATTAGCTCAGTGGTAGAGCAAGACTATAGTCCCGGGCAAAGCTGAGGTCCTGGGTTCAATTCCTGTATGCAACCAAATAATTTTCTGATTTTTATTTTTTTAATTTTTTTTTTGAGTCTCATTGTCTTCAATTTTTAAATATTGAACAATTTTATTATGAGCAGTTGATATTAAAAACATAAAAAATAAGTGTTCTTATTGCTAACCACAGATGTAACAAATGTCACCAAAAAGTATTTCCTATGTAAATCAGTTACAGGCGAGAAGTCAGGTTCCCACCCAGGTGTCAAGAATTCATTCCTTTGTTAACTAAGTCCTCCATCATTGCACAAGCAACATTTTCACTTCATTTAATGTTATTATCAGTTCATTCGTCTACCTGATAATTTTCAACAATTTTTTTTTTCATCTGTAAAATAGTGAGGGTGTTTTATATCAGTTAGTTAAATTACATTTCACCGCGGTGTAAATTAGCGTTCACAGAATGGTTGTAAAATTTCCAAATCCGCTGTAACCAGAATGTCGATAGCATTTTACTCTGGTGATAAAAATGCCTGCTCTATATCGGCTAAAAAAGTGCTGTGTAAATACTCGTAAATTTGTTCGTGATAACGTAGTCGCTTTGATCGTGTGCATTGTATTTTTTTTTTGTTATTCGACAGCTTTTCGAACATTTTGCACTATGCGGATTTTACTTCAGTATTGATTTTAATGATGGTTATTTGTTTATACATTTTGGTGACTTGTTGGAATAAGTTTCAATAATTCGCAGCTTTCTGCTGTTTGAAGAAACCTATTGATATCAGTGCATCCTGTTGGAAAAAAGTTTCAGCGATGTACGTGCCAAAAGTAAGATGCGAATTCAAGAATTAGTGAGAGCATGCTTTATAAAATTAAAATGATGACAAAATTCAATTAAAAAAATATTTTTGTTATGTTAATGTTTCGAGATTATTAATATAATGATATTCTGAGTTTAGATTATTTAGTTAACCGAGTACAGAGATTACGGATTTGTGCTAGCTAGTTCCGATCTGGGACGTAAAAGAGAGATGATGCTAATATATGGGCTTTTATAATACTATAATATATCTGTCTCGCTCTATACTAACGAAGTCAAAGACATGACTTTATTGTCCCACAATTTTCAAAACCTTATCTTTTATATGTAGGTATGTTTCTTATTATTAATATTCCTGTGCATTTATACGGATCATTTCAATGTTTTAAAATATGGTACCTAGATGGATTTATCTCTTTTTTTTAAATATTATTCTAAAATAATGAAAATACAAATAACAGAACAAAGAAAATTCTGGTTCTTTGCATTCTCGTGTTTTAGATAAATGGTGTATTGTATTACGTCTACGTTGACTTAGCATAAGGTTATTCACTTCAGAAATGGTGTTAAATAAATGGTCTTAAGTCGTTATGTATAGTCATTCCACTGCACGCCACTGGTATATGTGCACACACCATTACGAAAAGAAGACAAATAGAGACGAACGCGTCCAAATACAATTACAACTGTAACAATATAATGCTTTCTTTCCATTAACTTATGTTAAAACAAAAATAGACACAATACAAAAGCAACAAATACAACACTAGATATAGGCGAAGCCAAGAGGCGTCAGATAAAAATATCATTAAAAAAGTTTTTCGCGTTAGTCAAAAGAGGAATAAAGAACGAAAGATTTGAACCCAGGACCTCAGCCTTGCAGGTGCTTTGCTCCACTACTGGTCTAATTCGACCATATTTTGGCTGCTATTTTTATACTTGGTTGCAAGATCAGGTAGAGCAAAGCCCCGACAAGGCTGAGGTACTGGGTTTGATACCTAGTTGTTACCAAATCTTTTTCTGTTTCGCATTTTTCATTTCAGAGTTGTTAAAATTATCTCCAATGGTTAATTCTAACACTTTGATGTTTTACTCATCAAGTTATTCCACTTTAAAAATATTGAATACATATTTTTGTATTTATAGATGCAATGCCCCGGCTGTATGTATACGTTTGTACATCTATACAGTTTTACAAATGTATCTGCAGGTTTCCGAAAGAAGAACAAATAGTTTCGTTGTAAAGTTATATAAACCCAATATATTAAAAGTTAACATCAGGTGTTACGTGCGTACTTAAGTAACCAATATCTAAAATGACCAAAAAAATGCTCTACTTTGTCAAAAACATATATAGAATTTAATAAATAATTTGAACCATCATCAAATTTCAAAGTTAATATTCTAGTTCTGTTAAAACTTCTGTTACTATCCAAGTATTGTAAAAAAACCGGTTCATGATAAAATAACAACAGAACTAGAATTACTTGGAAATTTGATGAATTGTTCAAATTCAGTAAAACAACCTGTCCTTAGATACACGTAATATTGTCTTCACAGCGATTTTTTTTCATTCTAATCCCAAAATAGTTGCATTAGTGACGTCATACATGACACAATGTCAAGAGTATTTGATTTGCTTGGTCGTGGCATGTCTTCATCTACCATTCATTTTCGGGTCAAAATTAAAAAAAAAAACAAATTGTTGAGTCATTGTTTTTACAAGACAAAGTCACACATTAAAAAGAAAGAATTTGTACTTCGACAATTTTTAGGATTTTATCCACGGAATCAAGTATTATTTGAGACAAACTGAGAAGAATAATTATAACGACGAACAAATCACATAATCACATATTCTGCATTATAGAAAAAAAAATTAAAACACTTCTATAATGCGTGGAAGCCCCGGACAGATCTGTCCCTCAGTGGTTCTAATAGAATATGATGTTAGTGGCTAATAATGTCCTTACGAGGTATGAAAGATTAAATAAATTTCAGAATTTTTTACTAATTCAACGTTAAAAAATACATCCCCTTAGTACAGAAACAAGGGTAGGTTTGTTGGTATTATGGTGCCAAGTACCTTAGAACAATCTGTCTTTAATGTAAATTGAGCGGACCTGCTGTCAAATCGAATGACGTCAATAGGTACCCGATGTATACCCAGTACCTACCCGAGCCACCCCATTCTTCCATTCTCTCGCCGCACAATAATAGACTGGGCCGCCCCATTAACGATAGAAGGGTTTACCTTCGATTATATAAAGATGGAATGGAATTATAATACATATTACTAGTGCAGATCCGTGAAAAATCACGGGATATTATAACTTTTGGAATTGTGAAGGAATCGAAGTAAACTTGAAAAATTATGACATCTTAATCGAAAACATTTAAATTGAACAATTATTAATAAGTAAAATATTTTCAATGACTAAATTGACGCTTGTTTGACATGATTTACACTTATCAGTTCCAATTTTGAAAATTTAATTTCTTCAATGTTGTATAATTTTACAAGAAAATTGTCAGTAAACTAGAAAAATTATGACGTCTGTCAAACATTTAAACAAAAAGAACTCGTTTCAAATTAAAAATATTAATTATTAAATAATTTTGGTACCTACTTTATCGTTTGACTGATATGTTTTTTACGTTGCTTGAAATGGTTTAGTCGGGTTTGGTGAACAGATCTGTATAGTCGGTTATTCAGTATCTCCTTCCCCTCTTCACTATCTTTATGATTCCATATTCCAATTGGCTCCAAACGTTTGGGAGCAGTTGGGACTCTTGTGCGGTATTTACACAAAAAATAACAGTAATTACATTACAGCAAAATTCGTAGAAAACAGTTCATTCAATTACTAACTATTTTTTTACAACCAGGCTTTGCTCGAGTCTTTTTTCGTTTAGGCCTTCGTTTTTTGGCCCTCAGTGCCCTCAGTAGATGATTTTTTTTAAATTTGAACGAAATGGGCTGTTCAAATTTCCAAATGCCAGAACTCACACCTCGATGTTGTTTTTATGGGATATCATTATGGGTACATTTAAACTTTTTGTATTCAAATATATTTTTGGTGACCATTTCGTTAGATTAATGTAAGAAATTTCGATGCCAAAATAATAATACGGTGCTCAGTTTTTACGTGAATTTCGCACAAAAGTCCAACTGTGCGGAGCCAGTGGGAATTATGGTATGTAAAGGTAGAAGGAGAGGGAAAGAGAAGAAGAAGGAGAATTGGATGGTTGGGAAATACTAGACTTTTCAGTTCTGACACCATACACGATATAATATGTGAACAGTTCCGTAATCTTGTCTTGTTTCACACAAAAGAAGAATTGAATCCCGTAAGTCTAAACATAAACTTTAGGTCGCACAGTTTACACCCGCGCTCCCTACAGATCATAGGACCATTCCACGTAATCGTCACGATGAGGATGTTTTCGTCTACCAAAATCCCAACAATAAAGTGAAACATTTTTTCTAAATTTAATATATTATATTGGTTGAAACGAAGGTTCTACCATTATTCTAATGTTCTTCTCACGCCAGCGCGTACCATGGAAATAATTTAATTTGTAATTTTTCTCAATTTCTGTGTGCTTTCGTAAATTGTTTTCAGAACACAAATCGTCATTGACCTTATTATATATTATGTAAAACATGTGATTACTGTAAGTTTTAATCAAAATTTGATTTGAAATTGAACATTAAAAGTGAAAACGAATAGTTTTTCCACTATTTTTCGTGGCATGGCCAGTTCTTGAAAGCCAAATCAAGTTGCATGCTAATGTCTGACCAATCTTCTGAATCACGTAAAATATTATAATAATGCTTTTAGATTAATATCAGGTTATTTTCTGAGAAGAACTTAACTGTATACGTTGAGTGGGTTTTGAACATGCAATACCAAGCTATCGTGAATGAAGTTGTTTTAATTTTGTTAAAATTTCGTCAATGTACTTACTTATAGTATCAAACTAGTGTCAAATAATAAAATTTAAACATTTTTTTTAAATTCCTATTGCAAAACTGAGTTGCGCAAAGAGAAATAACATTATATTGTTCTCTGGTAATTTGGGTATCGAATTTACAAGTGAGAATTAAATCGTGAACGTTTTAACAGCAGCTTTTATGACGGGCTCCCTGGCTTTAAAATTTGCAGATTAAATTTAGCTAAGCAGATTTTTTAATCCTTCATAAATCAAGAAGAAAATGCAGTTACGAGCTAAAAACATGCGCGTTGGTGTAGAAATTGCGGACAGAAAAAGCTGTGTAAATATTATGCCATCTGAGTTCACCGTTCAAGAGCTTTTGATGCTTCGTACAATCAACCCATTCGTAAAAATCCTGTACTGTAATCCTGTAACATTATTTTCTTGATCTCTTCAACAAGTGTATTTTTGTGTCCAGGGTGGAGGCCGCAGAAGGCGAGCTGAGCATCTCGGCGGGTGACTATCTACTGGTGTGGGGCAACGGGCCGGAGCCGGGCAGCAGCTTCCTGGATGCCGAGCTGCTGGACGGTCGGCGGGGGCTGGTGCCGGCACACTTCGTGCAACGGCTCGTGGGGGATGACCTGCTCGAGTTTCACCAGGTGAGGAATATGTGACGATGGCTACCTGCTGGTGTGTGACAATGGACCGAAGCCGGGCAGCAGCTTCCTGGACGGTCGGCGGGGGCTGGTGCCGGCACACTTCGTGCAGCGGCTCGTGGGGGATGATCTGCTCGAGTTTCACCAGGTGAGGAATATGTGACGATGACTATCTGCTGATGTGTGCCAACGAACCGGAGCCGGGCAGCAGCTTTCTGGATGCCGAGCTGGTGGACGGCCGGTGGGGGCTGATGCCGGCACACTTCATGCAGCGGCTCGTGGGGGATGATCTGCTCGAGTTTGACCAGGTACCGTGCCAGAGCAGTATAGCAGCTACCTGGATAGATTGCCTGCCAGAGAAGGTGCACGGCCCACTTCGTAAAGCGGCTCGTAGAGGCTAACCTGCTGGTGTGTAATATCAGTTGATGGATATGTAATGATGGTTCAACGGGCTGGAGCCGATAACAAAATGGCTGGAGATTATCAATTGGTTTGAGGGTTGTATGTTAATTTAAGAAACCCAAATAGAGATTTCTGTTGATTAGAGGAAGATAGCACAATATCTTCCAGTTATTTGTGCAACTCAACAGTTTTGTTTTCAGCAACTCATCAATATTGTGACAGTTTGCTGATGATTTTTTTAACCGAGAGATTCTGTTTATTTTAACAATCCAGCTGGATTATCAGTTGATAAGAGTAACCCATAGGATGATTTTTTTAAACTCAACAGAAGACTTTATATTCGTTTAAGGAACCCAGCAGCAGGATTATCTTTTAATTTGATCAATGAACACGATATTTTCCATTGATTTGAACAATCAGGCAGTAGACTTTTATGCTTATTTTAGCAACCCATCAAGAGTCAATGATGATTTTCTGTTAATAAGAGCATATTAATATGATGCAGTCGTCAATTAATCGGTTGATTTCAGAAAATAATAGACATGTAATACATGCACTATTGCACTATTGTGAACACTATCTGTTAGTATTTGTAACTACAAAAATTTTGCTGTTTTTACGACCAGGAAGACTTTATGATATCAATTAATTGATGGAAAATTCCACCTTTAAAATCCTGCATTAATCACCATGCACTTGCCTGTTCAGAGCTTTCTTCAGTAGTTGGAGATGCTTTTTCAAATGTTCGTTTTACTAATCGATCATGTTATTAGGTAATATATTCCCCAGTAAAAAATGTGTTAAATTGTGAATATCAGTTTATATAACATCCACTTTAACCTGTTTTGAAAAAATTTCTTTACAAAAGGATGGTATTAAGTTCCTATGTATGAATTGTTTGTCTTTTTGAATTGCGAGGTGTTTTTTTCATGGAGTCATACTCGCAATCTTTCAGTTTCTATTGGCACAGACCCACCCTCCATTTAATCTATATCCACCAGATCCCAGTTCATAGTTGACACTGAGCTTTGCTCTTCTCCTCTCTCTCTCTAAATATTGTGATATTCTCCTATTAATCTCCAAATCCCATTCGGCTTGGGGTTTCAGCTCCTCCAGGACCGTCTGCCTGCCGTCCCTCTCTTGTGTTGCTACTCTCACCTGTTCCAAAGACATCATCAGCCGTATCTCTCTCAGGTTTTTTATCTATTCTATTTTATTTCATATTATTTTATTTTTATTTATATTTTTCTATTTTTTACACCTCCACGTTTGTTGTTTCATTTATCTCTTTTATTTATTAATTTCAATTTCTTTTTTCAATAAACACTGATACTTTCACAAAACACTCGTATTGCGGTATTGATTGGATTTTAATATTATTTAGTACATTTATATTATATTTGAAAATGATAAATAATCAGTTGACACCTGTACAAGACTTTCATCAGTTTTATCCGATTTTCCTTATTTAATTCGTATTTGCACATTAACAAGTATTGCTAAGTTGATTGCGTCAGGTATATTCTGTGAACTATTTTATATCTCATATATTTTTCTATTTTGGCAACCTCACAAGATTTGTGTGCTATTACATCCCCCGATTATTATTTGATGATTGACACTTCCACAAAAGTATCAGTTTATTTCATTGGATGATATATTCGATTCCCCATATTGTATTAAAATCCGAAGACGTATCGTATTAATAGCAGCAGCTGATATATTCCATTCCCCAAATTATATATTTTCTTTGGCACAAGACATGTCGAATTATTTCATCACATTTATATTCGGTTCCCTTTATTATATTACAATTGGCACGTTTAAAAGACTCGTCATGTTGATAGCGTTTTCTGATATGCGCGATATAATATATTATATTGACGCTTTCCCAATATTGATATAGTGGATTTCATCAGATACTTTTGTTTCTCTAACTTATTTACATTTTCACCTTCACAAGACCGATATAGTTGATTTCATCAGATATTTGTTTCCCTTATTTATTTTCATTGACACCTTCACAAGACAGATCTATTTGATTTTGTCAGATATTATTATTTCCCTTATTTATTTACATTGGCACCTCCACAAGACTGATATAGTTGATTTTGTTAGGTGTAATTGTTTCACAAGACTGGTCTAGTTGATTTAATCAGATATTTATTACCCCTTACTTATTTACATTGGAACCTTCACAAGACTGATATAGTCGATTTCGTCAGTTATAATTGTTTCACGTTGATTTCATTAGATATTATTGTACCCCTTACTTATTTACCATTGACACTTTCACAAGTCTGATATAGTTGATTTCGTCAGGTATAATTGTTTCACAAGACTGGTCTAGTTGATTTCATTAGATATTATTGTATCCCTTACTTATTTACATTGGCACTTTCACAAGACTGATATAGTTGATTTCGTCAGGTATAATTGTTTCACAAGACTGGTCTAGTTGATTTCATTAGATATTATTGTATCCCTTACTTATTTACATTGGCACTTTCACAAGACTGATATAGTTGATTTCGTCAGGTATAATTGTTTCACAAGACTGGTCTAGTTGATTTCATTAGTATTATTGTTTCCCTTACTTATTTACACTGGCACCTTCAAAAGACTGATATAGTTGATTTCATCAGATATAATTATTTCCCCTTACTTATTTACATTGGAACTTTCGCAAGACTGGTCTAGTTGGTGTTTCATTTATAATTGTTTGACAAGACTGATCTATTTTCATTGGCAACACTATAAAACTGATCTAGTTGATTTCTTCAGATAAAACTGTTTCCCAATATTTAATGTTTATTGAACTTCAATAGATTTATTAGTTACCCATCTTTAAAAATGATTACTGACGTATTCTCAAAACTGCATTACACCCATAGATACATCAGATTTATCTATTTTTTAATTAGATTCCTCCACAAAATATTGTATTCACTGCGAAAGATGTCATAGGACCTCTAATTTTTGCATTATTATCTGTAATATATTTGATGTTAAATCTTTCTATCTCGGAATCATTATATATTTTAATCTATGATCGTTATTATTGTGTATGATTATATCAATTATTTATTTCATTTTTATTATTTCGATTTTTTTATTATACTTTGTTGTATGGTCAAAGCAACAGCATGCCAAACCGTCAGGTGTGAAGAATTTTGTTATTTTCTCTGATAAGTGCAAACAATTTATAGATTCAGTTAAATTATTTCAATTATTCCCTTGGTTTATTTTACAAACAGCTTTACACTTTTAAATGCCTAAAGTTCTGAAAAAGAAAACTTCGAAAAAGAATAATTGTGATTTCTGAAATCACCTAAAAATTCACCCGAATGTACATCAACTGTATTTCCTCCACTTAACCTGGGAGACATCTAGAGCTAACAGTACCCATCGTATTACATATATTATCTAAAAAGTTCTGCAAGTAATTTGAATATTTTTTTACTACCCAATGGTCCAAAAATTACAAATATTTTCTAAATAATTGGTTGCAGTCTAAAAAGTTAGTATTATATCGTTTTATTTTACTAGGTACTTAAAATATGCACTGTGGCACTCCATCGAATCTACAAGGTGTCCGGAAACTCGTAGTAAACTGGTGAATCTACATCACATACAGTTTAAAACACAAAAAAACTTTTTCGATCATTTGTTTTTTTTTTTTCATTTTTATTTCAGCAACCAATGGGTTAGAATCATAGACATATGAATATTAGTAGACCTGCCCTAAGTGATTAAAAGCATATTATCCCCACTCCCCATACCGGTTCCATTGGAGCCGGCTGTGCTCGCGTATGGCCTCAAGTGAAATTTGAAAACGTGACGTCATCATTCTTGTGCGAACTATGGTCGAGGCATCATCGGTTCATTTTACGAAATAACACGGCAAAATGTTGACTTGTACTATGAAAACTTGTAAAAATAGATGTGAAAAAGAGAATAAACCCAATTGTCGTATTACATTCCATATACACGGTGTCCGGAAACTCGTAGTACAAGCGGGAAACTGGATAATCTACACCACATGGGGAACCCAAAAAAACATAATTTTTTTTGATTTGAGCATTTTCAAAAAAAAAAAAAAAAAAAACAAAAAAAAATATCAGATGTTTTAACCCTGCAGAGCAGAAATATTTTATGACTACACCGGGTTAAATGAAGGGTGATTTCAAAATAATGCTTCAAATCCGAGTTTCTTCATTTGTTTTACTTTAAAATAGTTTTAAGGCGAAATAGGTAGACTTGACCTGAAATTTGGCATTTTTGAGGTCACTTTTAGACGTATGGACACTTTTCTAGAAAAAAACACAAATTGATTTCGAAAGATCGTTATTTTATCTTGTAAAGTAAGTTGTAAAATTTTGGAAAATGATATTATTTTCATACCATAATAAAGTGTTACCGTTGGACGATATGCAGATTTGTTGCATTTTCAAAGGCGAAGTTGTATCATACAACAAATATTTCAAATCATATAATAATACAGTATAAACAATCAATAAATTATCTATCATATATATGTATAAGAATTTTGTTTTTATTTCAAATAAAATTACTAATAAATAAATCCGAGGACGCGTTTTGTGACGAAAATCCCTCAATTTGACTATTTATTTATGACCTTACAAATTGGTATAGTTGAGATCTTTTTACAAAAATAATTTACTATGATATTATTGAAACATTAAAAATAATTTATGACCAAAAAATATATTCTTAAAGTATATAATAGTAATTAATTTCGATTCGCGTTTATTGTTTGTTCGTTGTTTCTGATTACCTCGGCGCAAGCCGAAATTTTATCATTCCCCGCTGCGACAGCGCGGCGAGCAGACGTCTATTCCACGCCAGTCTACTTGATAACATTTTAACGAAATTCCTCGTTTAAAAATGAGGAGAAAAATACTATCGGACAAAATTTTTATAAGAAAACAAAAATTTCGTCATCAAAAACGTACATGGGAGAAATATTTGCAGAAAAAAAAGGGTTAGTCATATTTAATTATCCTTGTACATTGTACGTACTCTATATGCTACAGGGTCGTTCAAACGAATCAGTCAGAATACGCATATATTTTTTATAACATTTAGCGATAATTTTGTGTTGTTTAATTTTCAGGGAAAATAATCACCTACCGACGAATGGTTGTGATTCTGAAGCAAATATTGTCTCTAAAATTCCGTCGGTATGTGTAATTTACATTAATATTATTATTATTTTATTATGTAAATAGGTAATACCTACAATATATTGTGAATCATGGATATTATGGTGACCGAAACCGTCAATATCGGGGTATTTATAAACTAGCAATTATTCCCGGCGTTACGCGAGTTACACGCACAAAACCATACCCTTGTATACATGGTGTCGGGAAACGCGTAGTATATTACTGTGACCGATTCAACTCTAATTACCGCGGTAATTATAAACAAGCATTTATTATCCGGTGTTGCGCGATTTACGCGCATGCAACATTACCACGTGTACACGGTGTCGGGAAACTCGTGGTGAAATTACGGTGACTGAAACCGTGAATATCGCGGTAATTATAAAATATCAATAATTCCCGGCATTACGCGAGTTACACGCACAAAACCATACCCTTGTATACCAGCGCCCTTGAGGTGATTTCAGCGCCCTTGAGGTGATTTTGCACAAAAACGGCGCTATACAAGTCATCCAATTATTATTATTATTATTATTATGGTGTCGGGAAATGCATGGTATATTACGGTGACCGATTCAACTGTAATTACCGCGATAATCATAAACCATAATTTACTACCCGACGTTGCGCGAGCAACACGTATGCAACAGTACCTTGTACACACGGTGTCGGGTAACTCGTGGTAAAATGTTTCCAGTCATGGATTCAACGTTGGGATAAGTATATCTCTAGTCAAGCACAGTACTTCGAAGGAGACACATTAAGCTGTACAATTTCTGTTTCGAAATCTTCCTCATATAAATATATTTAACTGGCTACAAAAGAGCAGGCAATGCCGCATTCTAGTCTATGCGTATATGATTCCCGTCAAATTACGGTTTTGAATCGTGATGTGCGATTCAAATCATGTTTTTGTTAATAATTTCTATTCTATTGTCCAATTCCCTATTACATTGGTATAATTCAACATATTTAGTATTTTTAGTGTTACTTTTTGTCAGTTTAATAATGTCATATTGTGAATTGAGCTTCTTGTTTTAGAAGAAAAAAAACAAGGTTATTTTGATATAATTACTTTAAGTATTAGAAATAAAACTTACTGGTAATACCTATCTTACAAACGGATAAATATGTAAGACGAGAGATTTTTTACAATCAAACTTAATGTTAATCACTTTTGTAAAACCTATGTAAAATAAAATTTAAAAAAAAACAAGTGAATAAAAATATTTGAAAAATTAAAAAAAAAAGTTTTTTCAAATACCTACCTATTTTGTACCTACTATGTCAACGCACTACATTTGTATTTATTTATGTTTACGCACTCCGACTTATAATTTACAAATATGTATGTAACTACTTATTAGGAAGAAAGCTACAACCGAAAATTCAAACACAATAATTGTTATTTCATCGGAACCATGCTGTAGGTTTCGACCGCCGCGCGGAGTATACGGCTGGCAGTGGAATGAATATGGTATTTCTGTCTCGTTCTAAAAAACTTCCGATCGTGAGACTGTCTTTTGACGAAATTCGAATTCTCGGTCGCTGGTTAATACGCCTTAATTAGTTTGGTACTTTGATCTTCAGTAATAATTTATAAGAATTTGATTAAAAAAAAAAAAAAAATCAACTTCAAACTCGATTTACTCGATAACGAAAGCTCAAATAAAAAAAAATACTACAAAATCGACTCCAAATGTGATGTAGATTCACCAGTTTCCCGCTTGTACTACGAGTTTCCGGACACCCTGTATAAGCATTATTTTACTTTATTTTAAGCATATTCACATCGTATAATATGAATCAGTTGTTACTATCACATCGAGAAACGTCTGGACGCGAAACACAAAGCTGGTTGGTTGCTGGGAAGTAAATTATGAACATTTATAAAAGTGTCTTAACTAAATACTTAAACGAAATATTCGACTCTGAAAATAGAACCGAATTTTTTTGCCGAATTTGGACTTCGCAAATTTTTTCATAACGTGGCGAGTAATTTGCGCTCCCATGTAAAAATGTCTATTCATTCAAAAGCAGATTTTACTTTTAAGAAGTAAATGGTGATATTATAATGCGAGATGCCTATTTACTGTCAGATTGATTTATTGACGAATCACAGTCAGCTTCACTCCCTTCGTTCTTCAACAGTTGATTTTACCCCTCGCCATTATCTTCTCGTCTATTAATTCCTATGTCTGTGGTTAGAATGCTTTTGGAACATGGTCAGTGCCTAGAAGCATTTAGAATAAACAGCTGATATTAACCCCTAGCGACCGATTTTTTAAAAATAAGATCTTAAAAATTATGACTCTTCAAGACTTCGGACTCGATTTACTCTAAAACTAAAAGTTACATGATGTAGATTCACTTGTTTCCGCATGGACTACGTATTTTTAGACACCATTATGTTAAAACCAAATCATCATTCCATTCGTCAAAGGTCTTAAAAACAGTAATTCTAATAGATTCACAAAAAAAAAATCACTTCGAAAAGTAACCATTTTTCTAATCCTCCAGGCAGTGGTATCAACTCTTCGAGACGCGGACGAGGGCCTTCTTCACAGCGATCCTTCCCTTCCCATGGACATGTCTCGTCTGCAGGAACTGCAAGATGTGGCGGAAGGGCCTGAAGACGATGACTCTGGTGAGTTCGAAACGTCCATCAGTGTTCAAACCAACATCCATACTGTTTGATGTGTAAATTTTGACAATTTTAATAAAGAGGTCTTCTTTATACATATCCTGAAAGAGGCTCATAAGTTAAAAACAAATTCCCGACAGCCTCGGTACTATGGATACTTTTACAAACAATATTTACCAAAAATGGTTTTGCACCAATGAGATGAACAATTCTAAATACTTGAATTGTTGTAAATAATAAAATGGCATAATCGAGATCTGATATTCCTTCGAAATTATTGAGTTGTTTGCATAGTTGAAATACCTTTTACAATTTTTAAGCGATTTAGTTTTTTTGATTATTTCGTTTAATTAAACATTTGTTTCAAATATATTCAATTTTGCTATTTCTGTAGCAAAAATAAAGTATTTCGTTTTTTTAAAAGCATTCAATTTGATAGTTTCGACCATCAAAAAGTTTAATTTATGCCCCTCACCTTGACATTGATCAAATGACTTTGTAGAAATTCAACTTTTTAATACATAAAACTAAACTTATTAATTAATGGATTGAGAAAGTACCAATTTTCTATTTCACTTATAAAAAATAGTGGTTTGCAAGAAAAAACATCCTCTGGACAACTGTCAAATTTCAAAACTTCTATCTTTAATCTTTTTAAAATCATCTGAGCCTCTATTTTCAAAAATATCTGTTGTATTTCCTGCATTTGCTAGTTGAAATTACTTATGTGTATCATGAAATCCCTCACTTCTCTCGATGTATCCACCTACCTATCTCTCTTTCTCTCTCTTCTCCCCACTCTCTTTCTACCATCTTCATTATGCATCCCCTTTCGTTCTCCGAACCCTTCTATCTCCCTCTTGCATCTTCCCTTGCACGTTATCGTAAAACCATGCATGATCTTTGTATATTTATCGTTCGATGTGTGTGAAAAAAACGTTACTTTCTGTTATTGTAAAAATGATGTATCAACGTAGTAGAGTGAACAATATTTGGCGTTTTGGAAATCTTTGTATTTTTTCTGTAATATTATAAATAGTTCTAAATGGAATCAGTAAACAGAATCAAGACTTGATTTTTAATGTTATTATAATGTTGAAATATTTCGTTCTGTATTAAATCTTTGAAGAATAGTTTAAATTCAATATTTGATCTAAAACCAACAAATTAGTTAAATAGTGTATCTATAGCGTCTCCTTTTTTTTCCTTTTCCTGTCTTTCCTTCCTTGTTCCGTTCCTTCCCACCTTCCTTGAATCCTTCATCTTCCTTCATGTCCTTTCTTCCAAATTCCTTGATCATTTATTTCCCTACGAATCTAAATATTATAAACACAACTTACTAAATAATGGTTTACGAAATTTTTGAAAATAATACATTTCGGCTAATATTTTTTTTCACACACTGACTTACTACTATTTATTATTTAATTTTGCTTTGCCTACGAGTCCCTTTTATATCTCACCAAATCAAACCTAACCACAATTTATAAACAATCGTTAATTCATTGTCGCTATCATTTCATCTCTCATTTATCCTCAAAAAACTATCACAATCTCTTATTAAATTTCATAATCACATTAATGCACGGTGCTTTTCAAATATTAAAATGTCACTTTTTACTATCTTCACGGTCTTTTATTTCACATTTCTATAAAAATCTTGCACATAAATCAAACGTTTCAACGTTTTTAACTTCTTTAGAATTTCCGAGAGATTTCGATATGTTTTTACAAATTTCCAGTGCCGTAGATACTCCAAAGGTTGCGAATTCAAACTCTAATTCAGAAAGCAATACCTCTTCAAACCAATTTCACTTCGACCCATTAACTAATAGTTCTCACACAAATTCCTACGAAAATCAA